>NW_012116788.1:1829696-1856031 GCF_000951035.1 Colobus angolensis palliatus | reverse complement strand
AAATACTTCGAAAGTTTATATGACATATGACTATCACATCTTCAGTCTACCAGAGAGTCTAAATTTCCATCTGAAAAAGTAGCAAAATAGCTCTAAGCAAACATTTCTTCCTTAAAACTCAATATTCCATGTTATTTTGTTTTTGTTACATCTCACCTTCTAGACAGCAATTTTATGCCTCACAGTCTTGATTTCATCAAGAAATATTGTTGGAGATGGAGTGGAAAGTATTTCCTATTTGTTACTCATTCTTCTAATCTTGAACTAGTTTTTCTTCTGACTCTTTATAGACAGATATCATGTGTACAATATAGTAATGAAAATAGAAATCTGGATTTCAACCTGCTTTGTCTCTTTGGCTCCCTCTTTTCTAGGAACTGATCCTTTTCTCCACTTGTCCTCTTTCCTCTGTCTTACTCTACAATGGACTGAGTGTTTATGTCCCCCAACCCTTTAAATTCATATGTTGTGAAATCTTAACCCCTAATGTGATGGTATTAGGAGGTGGGCCCTTTAAAAGGTAATAAGGTCGTGAGAGTTGAGTCCCTCATAAGTGAGATTAGTGCCCTTATGAAAAAGGAACCCAGAGAGCTCTCTTACCCTCTTTCCACCATGAAGTAACCAGTCTACAAACTGGAAGAGGGCCCTCACCAGGATCTGACCATGGTGGTACCCTGATATCAAACTTCCAGCCTCCACAACTGTGAAAAATAAATTTTTGCTGTTTATAATCCACTCAGTCTATGGTGCTTTGTTACAGTAGCCCAAACTAAGGTACTCCCTCATGACATGACTTTATCACAGTAGAAATACCCCTGATTTAACCAGTTTACCCTACTTCTTGGCCACAGTGATATACTCAGGGAATCTGAATCAAAGGTGGGACAACCAGCATCCCTCTGCAGGCATTTGGAATTTAGAGCAAGAAACTCTGGGCTTATTCTTTCTGGTTTTGAAAGAAAGGAGATAGAAACTCAGAAGATACAGTAAATATTTTCCAGCTTGTGAAAAGTAGGCCAACCCAGAGAGGAGAAAAAAGCCAATTCAGAAAGAGAAGCAGAATTGAAAGCTGGGGAAGAAAGACTTCCTTGCCTAGCTGTACCCTGCTCTTGGACCATTTGAATCACCACTGCTTTCTTATGATACTTACCTTTTTTGTTTGTTTGCTTGTTTTAGCTAGTTAGAGATAGTTTCTATTACTCATAACACAATAAAAATGTTAAGTAATATAAAATTTTCAGCAATAAATTTTGGGGTGAATTTATCCTACTTTAATTGTTTTGTTAGGCATTTGTTATAATGGTCAAGAAAGCAATTTCCTCAGGGAATTTTTCTTCCATTTTTCCACCCCAGATATAAATTTTAAGTACGTCTCTTTATTTCTCACTAGAGTCAGTATTACATATCTTTTTGTAAATACAAGGGATTTGCAGCAAAATATGAAAAGCCTGCAATGATCTAGTATAGTATCTAAATAAAACTTCCTTTCAAGACAAAACTCCTCAAAGAGGACAAACTTGTGGTGATAGAATTCAAATTTAAGAGGGCACAGATCATAAAGCCAAAGAACAAGAATACCTAGATTAAATGTGGGTGGAGGTAGGAAGGGACAGTCAGAATATTTCAGAATGTAAGCTGCCATAATCTTGATAGCTTTGAAAAACATCCAAAAAAGAAAGCTCTAAAATGGTAAGGTTTGAACAGAAAGTTATCTAAGTGTGGGTAGAAAGTTAAATGATAAAATATTATCCAAAACTACATCTCCTTTATAAAAAAGCTCAGGAAAACTTTGACATAAACATTGAGCTACAGAAAAGATAGAGATCAAATTCCATTAAAGTATAAGGAAAGAGAGAATACTATTCCTACAGATAATAAAACATGCCAAAAACATTCTCATACAGCAGATGAAAATTATAGTCTAATATTTCAAAACTAGCTAGTAGACACAAAAAATGATATAAGAAATGAAAGAACAAATCAGAATTTGAGGTGATAGAACTAAGAAGATAATTTTAAAAATTATTAAGAAACAGAACAAATAAAAGTATAACTAGAAAAAATACAAGATAATATCTCAAGAGAAATACAAGTAAATAGAAAAATTTTAAGGATTTAAAAGAAAAAAGAGAGAGATAAAAAGGATTAAAAAAAGACACACAAGGAAGATCCCACATACATATAAAAGGCATATCTAAGGAAAATTTTAGCAATAAAGTACTGAAATCTATCATTTGAGAAGCCAAAATAAAATGAGAATTGAAACTAAACATTGAGAGGACACTCAGTTTATCGGATAAAATTGGCTTGGAATGATCATCACTGAGATGTAGTCTAGTGAAATTATTGTACTTTAAAGGAAATAAAGATTATTTAGAAAATCCAGAATAAAAATACCAAATCATTCATACAGGAAACAAAGTCATATTATCTTCAAACTTTTTCAATCTCAAAATTTTACACTTGAAGAAAATTGAGTAACATAATGCAAAGAAGAAATATGAAGCAATGATTTTATATCTAAACAAGCTGTTATCAGCAGCCAAGAACTCAGGGAATATTACTCTTTATGAATCTATGGGAGAAGGGGATTCAGACAAAATACATGGGGAGGCATTGACAAAATGAGTCATGATGAGCACTGATTATAATTTCTAGCAAAACTAAGACACTAAATGAGAGATATAAAGAAGATAATGTGGTACATAATGGCGGAATGTTCTGACAGTGTGGATATGGTACAATTGTAAAAATGTGGTGTAAGAATGGGAAGAGCATATGCAGAAGAATTTTTAACTCTTTTCAGTAATTGTATTGATGGTAATGTTGATGTTGCTATTGGCTCCTACTGACTAAAGATGGAGCAACTTGAGCATCACTAAATATGAAAGCAATGGGTCAAAGCATAGCAAATGTACTTAAACCCATGATTTCATCCTGATTTAAAAAAAAACTAATTGTTCATTATGATGGTTAATTTTATGTGTGTTAACTTGACTGGGTAAGTTGATAGCTTTTCTTTCAAGGTGTGTCTTTGAGGAGGGTTTTGTAAGAGAGTAGTATTTGAATCAGTAGACTGAGTAAAACAGATCTGCCCTCACTAGTGTGGGCTAGCATTATCCAATTAGGCACAGGAAGAGTGAATTTGCTCTCTATTCTTGAGCTGAGATATTTACCTTCTCTTGCCCTCAGACACTGGAGCTCCTGGCTCTGGGGTCTTTGGACTCCAAGATTTGCATCAGCATCTCCCGACTCTCAAATCTTTGGGCCTTTGACCTTGGACTGAGAGTTATGCCATTGACTCCCCTGCTTCTTAAGTCTTCAGATGCAACTGAATTACAACACTGGCTTTCCTTGTTCTCCAGCTTGCAGGCAGCATACTGTGGGACTTCTTGGCCTCCATAATTGTATGAGTCAATTCCCATAATAAATTTTCCTTATCTATCTATACATATTCTTTTGGCTATTTTCCTAGAGAACTCTAATATAGTAATCATGGAAGAGGCCAGAAACCAACTTTTTATTTGAGAACTGGCAAATAAAAGAAAACAATCAAGCATTTATCCTGCCTTTCCTATGTAAACTGTGCCACCAAGATACCAAATAGTAGGTGAGGTAAAGTTTCTCTTGATGAAAGTAGTCCATCAAATTACTGAAAAAAGATTTGAGTATCAACATCTTTTGCAATTCTAGTGAATTACTGGATCTAAACATTGAGAATCAATGGCTGATAGCATTACAAAAAGGCAGAAAAACCAGGCTGGGCATGGTGGCTCACAACTGTAATCCCAGCACTTTGGGAGGCAGAAGTGGGAGCAGAGAATGACTTGAGCCCAGGAGTTCGAGATCAGCCTGGGCAACTAAGCAAGACACTATCTCTTTAAAAAAAAAAAAAATTACCTGGAAAAACATAAACCCACCTATGAAGTAGTATTGGCAGAACTCATCATCATCATCATCATCATCATCATCATCATCATCATCATTATCATCCCTAAATGTGATTCAACCTGGAGATCCATGAGAGTGCTTTATGTGGTAGCATACAATCCAAATTACTGAGCACTCTCTTTTGGTGTTTGAAAAAGCCAACTGCTTCTGTATCTCAGAGTGAAGCAATTTTAATTATTTGGTGACTGTGAAGCAGTAGCCTTATTGAAGAATGTGCCCCAATTCTTTTTTTTTTTTTAGTATATTCTCCTAAGAGTATTTAACTAGAAAATGGGAACAAAGTCACCAGCAAAGATTAGATTAAGGGTGTTATCTTCTAAATGGTCTGAAGGTAACTATAGGCAGGAGGGATAGAGAATGGAGAGACCAGTATGTAAATGATAAGCATATATGTTAAAAATTGTGTCCTCTGGCCCAGCTCAGTGGCTCATGCCTTTAACCCTAGCACTTTGGGAGGATCACTTGAGGCCAGGAGTGTAAGACCAGCCTAGTCAACATAGTGAGACCCCATCTCTATTTTTTAAAAAATGAAAAAGAATCTCTCTATACATAAAATTGTGTCCTCTACTCTTCAGCCCCAGAATCTTAACAAAAAATTATGTCTGGATTAAGTGAGCTCTGTGTTCAGAGATGCTAGAGGATGCAGCCCCTCCCCCAACTTCTAAGCATCTCCCCCTACCTGCCCTGCATGCTTCTGCCCTAGTGATTCATTCTGGAAACTGCATCCTCTCCAAAGCCATGGAAAGTGTGTCTTCCTCACACTGTGTCCCTAAATCGGTTTTTTTTTTTTTTAAGAAAGAGACATTTTTTTAAAGTGTCTAGATAAAGACTTTGGTTATGGTTTTTACAGTAGACCAGAAGTTTTTGGACAGATACCATACCAAACATTCCTACATTTTGTAAAGCAGCAGTTTATGAACTTCAACACTTAAAATAATCCCAGGCCCCAAATCTGCACCAGCAAGAAGTCAGTTGCTAGAGTTGTGTACCCTAAGGAAGGGCATTCTCCCAAATTACACCTCGAATGTAATATTGGAAGACAACAGACCCGGCAAATCCTTCTGGCCTGATTTATGAATTTTTAAAATTTGGATATTTGATCTATCTTAAATTTGTTTTGGCAAAGGGAATGAGGTAGGTTCATCTCCATCTATTGGTTATTTTCTCCCTAATTTTTGAAATACAAGCTTTATAATAAAATCTCATATGATTTGGGTCTATTTCTGGACTTCATTCTGTTTCATTGATCTATTTATTAATATAAAACTACTACATTTTTAAAAATAGTACTATGAGGCCACTGTATTATTGCATGATATAGAAGGAACTACTGAAAATCTTTGTCTCTGGAATTTCAAAAATCAGGGAGCTTCAAGGAATAGGAGACCTTCCTTCTGGAATTCAGCCATTAAGGTGACTAAGCTTTATCAGCTCATGTTCTGGGAGATGTTTATTCCAAGATTTCAAATTCTTTGGAATATGGTTGGCTCAGCTTAGGCCAGGTATCAATTTCAGAATCATTTATGTATTTTGTCGGGGGGGACAAGTGAATGTGATTTCCAGGTGCTCAACCCTATATTTCAAAGAAACATAGTGTTGTGAGCTGAGTGGTGCTTCAAAAACTGTCTGCTTCACTATGCTCACCCACCCTTCTCATACACCTGAGCCTTCCCTATCTCTGCATGGTGTACCTTTCCCATACACAATTGCAGCCACCCTTTCCAATAGGATAGGGTGCAAACTCCTGCTTCTGTATTGATCTAGAAGCAATGTCTTATGACTATACAGCTCTAAGCCAAGGATTTCCTACAGCATGCTTACTCTTCTAGTTCCGTCAAAATTTCTTTATATATTCTTCAATCCATGAACTAACTGGAAAATTTAATCATCATTAACACGTCCTAAATAGCAGTGGTTTTTCAAACTGGGATATGAGTACATTTATGGATGCATAAAAATGTTCCAGGGGCTGCGCTAGCCTGAGAACTTTTAAAGGAATCAATGTCCAGATCCCCAGCTTCAGTATGGAGCCTTTCTTTCTTATAATTGATCTGCCTGCTATGGGTTTGAGTTAGAGGACTCTTGCCTTTCTCTGTGTTCCCATCTCCTCTTTCAAAACAGGCTTTCCAAGTATACCTCTCCCCCATCCTGGATCTTACTGTGGTGCTTTACTAGAGTGTAAAACCTCAGGAGAACCAAACAACAAGCTATCTTAGGTTATTGGTGTTGGGGAAGATTTCTTTAATCAAGGTACCACAAACACATGGGAAAGCTTGGTGTCTTTCACTGTCTTCTATGTATTTTAGTTGAGGGTAAAGCATAGTATTAAAAATAATCTATTCTGAATTCAGATGTATTAGGAACTGGAGCAGCAGGATAAATAACAACTTTCCTTCAACAATTTAGTCTCTTCCATTCCCTGACTCTTGTCAGAGAAGTATTTCTTCTGTGGGAAACTCTTGAATGCACAGCAAAGATTATTGTCAGAATATGGAGACTCTGGTACCTTATCTTACCTAGGTGACAAACCTGTAGTAAAGCTCTGGGCCTAGTCTAACTTGAATACTCAAGATTTGAAGAGACCAAGTTGGGAAATAACCATTTGCTAAGAACAAATCTTTCTCTAAATGTCCACCACTCTTGGTTAGCTTGTTGGCTACTTCCACTCATTTGTGTCTTGGTGTGTTTCTTTTGCACATTTTTCAAAATTTCATGAAAAAGGAAGCAAAAAAGTTTCATGTTTACTTTTAAGAGATCCATGTTATATCTATCATCAAAGAAAAGGAACATATATTGAAGGTGAGTTAGTGTTTTTTCTTGACCATTTATTTAGACTGGTAGTAGAACCCTTTTTTGAGGTCTTTTAACAAAAGTTTATTGCTTATTCCAAATCCATATTTATTTTGACTTGGACCTAAGTCTACTGCTGACTGTGACTCATTAACCACTTCTCTGCTTATTTATTTATCATAAAATGTACTAATTAGATATATATTAACTAACTGGGCTATGTTTTGAATTTTGTAGCAGTAATGCACTTAGCAATCACTGAAACACTCTTTAGGTCTGCTTTACTGGGGCCCAACACCTTTTATTTTGTTGTTAATTTGCACAAAATAGAATGTTAATTTGTATAAAATTAAACTGTAGTCTTAGAAGCCATAGTTATGACAAATATTCCCCAAGTGCAATCAGGATGTAATGACCCAGATTAAATGTTTTATTCGATTAAGATTAGCTCTTCTTTTGCAGATGATGACTTGCTTTTCTAATTCTGTCAAATGCATAATTACAATCTTGTTTTCAGCTATGAAATGAAATTGTATATAGATAAATAGAATGGATATATACCTATACAAACATATTTTTTCAGTATCCGTCTTCTTGTCCATCTGTTATCTTTTTAAGACACTGAGTCTATCAAATATTGAAATTTAGTATGAGTATTTCTGCAGTCAATAGTTTAAAAATTGTAATGTGAAATTTCCAATTTTATGGGGTTATTTTAAAATCATTTATGTACAATTTTAGCTTGAAATATAAGATACTTCTAAATAAAATAAGCGTAATTGGTAGTTCTTTGATAAATATTGGTTAAGCTGTTTAGGTGTATCTTCCAGAAATTGCCTGTCTAATAATTGGGTTTAAAGATTTCTTTGCAAATCAGAAAAATATCGCAAGCAAAATATTTATTGCAAAAATATCTTACTTGCAATAAAATTGAAGGAGGACCTAATTGTGTTGTCAACGATCAGATCTTAAAAATATTTTTGATGAAGGATTACCACTGTAGTTTTTCCAAATTCCGACCGAGTTGGTCCCAGCTCCCAGGTCGCCTCCCAGCGGTGGCAACATGAAGCCAGGCGACTAGGGCGGCCCTGCTGGCGGCCAAAGGCCAACACGCTCCCCAAGGTCGCTGGTGGCGCCTGCTCCAGGACTGGGCTCCACTCCCACCCCGTGTGCCAAGAGCAACTGAATCCGCAGCCACCACTACCCTCAATAGGATTTTTCAAAAGTTTTTTTGCAGGGAAAAGAAGTTTGAAGACTACTGCAATAAACACAACAGAGAAAAAGGAAGAGGAAAGAGTATAAAGATTTTTGCTTATATCATGTGAATTACTAAAAAGAATGAAGTGAAGGGGAAATTAATTACTCAATCTTCTGGCACTCCACGTACATACCAGGCAGAAGTCTGCCGTCTGAAGAAGATAAAGTAAGGCTAAGTACCTTCTCTTTAAATATACAATCTAGGAGTAGAATCCATCACTTCCTTCTACCCCATCTGCTAAACGTAGCTCATAGCCAGAGATGGCTGTCAGGGAAGGTGGAAAATATAAATCTTATTCTGATGGCCAGGTGCCCAACTAAGAAAATAGAATGAAGACCTCATTCTCATTTCTACAACTGCTTGTACAACTTTAGTTTGGCATTAATGATTTTGCTTTCCTTTTTTCCAGGCAACTGCTCTGTTACTTAAGGCAGATCAAGCTGGGTGAGGTGGTTTATACCTATAATCCCAGCATTTCAGGAGGCCGAGGCAGCAGGATTGATTGAGGCCAGTAGGTCAAGGCCAGCCTGGGCAACAAAATGAGACCCTAACTCTACAAAAAATTAACAATTAGCCAGGCGTGGTGTCATGTCTCTGTAGTCCCAGCTACCTGGGTGGCTGAGGCGGGAGGATCGCTGGAGCCCAGGAGTTTGAGATTACAGTGAACTATAATCTAGCCACTGTGTTCCAGCCTGGGTGATAAAGCAACACCTTGTCTCAAAAAACAAACAAAAAACAAAAGTGGCAGGACATTATACCACTGCTTCACATTTTTTTGCCATTTATAAGTTCTTGTTTGGAGGCCATATTGACTAAGAAAGCATGTTGTTGTACAGGATTTTCAGTAAGGACACAGATGTTGGTGTAGGCAGAAGCAGGATGGGTAGGGGAAGCCTATCCAAATGCAGAATTGTCTATTCTTCTTACGGTTTCCTACATGATGAAAGGAGCCTAATAAAGTCAGCCTGGCAACAGATACCTAGCGGTGTGTTACCATCCTGGTGCTAGGGTTTGCTACCCAGCTGAAAAATTAGGTGCTTGACAACAGCAGGATTGGCTTTTGTAAGGGAAAATTTCCTGTTCAGCTCATACATATGCCATCCCTGCAAGCAATTATTGGCACTCTTTTAGACAATTGAAGTCACACTCAGCCAGTTGAGGAAAAAGTGCGACGAACTTCCACAGAAACAGTTCTCTTATGTGTTTGGTTATGAAGATCCTTTCTCCCCCCACATAGGCCTGTATAATGAGTTAAATGGAATATATAGGATATATTTTAGTTAGTGAATCTGTTTGCTTTGTAGTAAGATCCAAACAAATAGTGGCTTAAGTAAAACAGAAGTTTAGCTATCACATAATAGCCTAATCACAAGCTGTCTGGGGTTGATATGCTATTGGGGATCCAAGTTCATTCTATCTTACTGCTCTGTCATTCCTAGAATATTGCCTGCATGCTTGTGGTAGAAAAGACTCACTGCTAGAGTAACATGCCTGGCAGAAATCTGAAGTCTGAAGAAGGGAGAGTGAAAGCTAATTCCTTTCTGTTTAGAAGCACAACCCAGACATTGACCTGGCATGACTCATCGCTTCCTCCTACTTCCTATCCATAAACCTTTGTTCACAGCTTTAATAGCTGCAAGAGAAGCTGGAAAGTCTAAATCTCATTTAGACTCATTCCCATGAGTCTAAAACTCAGCTAAGATTTGAGAGTTTTATTATTAAAGAAAGAAGAAAGATGGATATTTATGAGCAACAAGTAGTCTTTCTCTGGTCAAGAAATGAGTATTTATAAGCTTTGAGATCATTCTGAGCCTATTGAAACTTCATACAGATTTACTGTATTTCTCAATTTATTTTTTGAATTGAAAATTTAAAGTTTAGTTCTCAAATTTATTTATTAAATTTTACATTTATTTCAGGTGATACTTTAACATTTTATAAAACTTTAAAAACTAAGCAAAATTAATATTTATGTCACTATGAATTTGGGGTAGTGGTGGGAGTAGTGATAGAAATACCAAGACTTAAAGATTTTGAGTTTTCATTTAAAAAACCCATAAACATCAGTTCTATGAAACAATTGAGTCTTACTGTCTCTTACTGTTTTTGGTACAGTTACTGTTGTTCCAAATTTGTAAACAGGGAAAACATGGCACAGAGAAATTTAGTGGTTTCAGTTACAATTTGTGGCAGGACAAAACTTAAATTATTATGGATCACACCACAGGCCTCTTCCCAGGGTTTGCAAACTGAAATGCTGCAAGACTCAAATAGGCAACATAAATAAATAAAGTATATCTCATATAGCACAGCAGGGGTGTCAGGGACCATGGTCAACTTGAATAATTACACTCTAATTAATCTGTCCAGATAGTAGTCTCTAATTGCCATTTCCCACTTACAAAAGGTGGTAGAGATCGTTAGGGAAATAGTGGATTCCAGGTCTGGGGCAGAAAATGCCTGTGATAGCTTATGAAGCCAGAAAACCAGGAAAAACTCAAAGAATAACTTGAAGAAGAAGTGATTTTTTAAAAGTACAAAGGAACGAATTAGAAGGAATTTGTGAAGATTGAAATGCACCAAATATATAAAAATTCATTTGTTTGAACTAAAACAAAAAGAACACCTCAATAGTTAGCCATTAGAGATTATTAGGGCATCATCTCATTACCGTGAAAATTAACGGAAAGAATCAAGCATATATTCTTTTTTTTTTTTTTTTCTGAGACTGAGTCTTGGTCTGTTACCTAAGCTGGAATGCAATGGTGCAATCATAGCTCACTGTGACCTCAAACTCCTAGCTCAGATTAGCCTCCTGAGTAGCTGGGACTACAGGTGTGCACCACCATGCCCAGCTTTGTCCACTTTCTTGGTCTCATCTTCTCACTTCTCCATGTGTACATATTACCAGGCTCAATTACTGGAGTTCATCGAACAAGTCATTGTTTCACATGTCCTTTGTATATCCATTCTCTGTATCGTTTTTCTTCCCTGTTCACCTGCTGAACTGCACACTGGTGATTCTGCACAGGTATCACTCCTTTATAGAACCTTCTTTGCCTCTACCTTCTCAGACCCAGATGGCACAGGCAGCAAACAAATGCCTGTAAACAGTCCTGCTTAACTGTGCTCTAAAGCCACTCAAGGGCACCCCTGGTGGGGTGTTGCTTCTACCAAGATGGCTGGTTATCCGCCTTTGCCACAAGAACTGGCAAGCCAATGCTCTAACTTTGTGGCAACATCAACAGGCATTCACAACTTTTAACATGGCCTGTGAGTACTTTTGGTGGCTCTCCAAAAGACAGTACATAACTACATTCATGCACCTGTGACCAGGTCACTGGGACAGCATCTTGAGACTGTCCAGTTCCTGATGCCATCCTATTGCTGGTGAGCATCACCACTAGAGTGAGCCTGCCTGTCCTGCCCTTCCCATCTCTACTCCACAGTGTGTACACTGGAACAGACATTGTGACTGATCATCAAGGAAATTGCCTTGTCCTATCTGCTTCTCTACCATGATCTCTTGTTTGTAGCTCAGGCTCGGGGGAACACCCTCCATGGTCACCGTCATTTGTTTATACCATGACTCCCAGACATCAGCAAAGGATTCAAGAGCAGAGCATCTCCAGCATCTCTGAAACAGATGAATCACTGGAGAAGTTTCAGAATACTGGCATTGATCTGGTATTAATCAATGCCAGTATTTTGGTTCGCATCTCCAGCATCTCTGAAACAGATGAATCACTGGAGAAGTTTCAGAATACTGGCATTGATCTGGTATTAATCAATGCCAGTATTTTGGTTCTTTATGAAAGATGTGAGGGGAATCTGTTGTCTCTTTTGGGACTAGGAGGAGAGAAGAAAAAAGTGTTTGGAAGCAAGATCTCATTATTTGATGCCTTTTTGGTTTCCTGCATAATTATTTCCTTTTTGTTCTATTAAAAGAATTTGCAAAACATTTTTAGACATGCTGGCTTGTTGCAGCCATGCTAAGTGAACAAAACATAGCTATTGAAATCAAGTCTGAGTCTGTTTCAAGACATGTAAACCCAAACTCAGTTAAACAATAAAGGGAAGTTAATGGTTTGTTACATGAAAAATCTAGAGGCAGGGCTAGCTTTAGGTGAAGCTTAACCTGACTGTTTGGCTATGTCACTAAAAGCTGAGTCTGTGAGGGAGATCCCTGCCTTGGCTGAGCCATGGAGAACATACCCCAATACCACCAGATGCAGACTTTGGTGGCCCACAGTAGCACCACGCCCCATTGTGCCTCACTGGGAGTTGGTTCAGGGAGCAGCAGTGGCTAGCCACTTTCTGTTAGATTATGAGAATACAGAGGATGCCATGTGCTTCCTAGGACCTTGGCTTCACCTCCTGGCTATGACGTCATGGCGGCATCACATCTCACTGGTGGACCCACAGCCCATCTGGGAATAGATGTGGAGCCCTGAAAAATACCATTTATGTGGGCCATTCAGGCAGAGACTGAGTTAAATTTTGAAAGGCAGTCTAATTAGTTGGGTTTGGACTATGTTTACAAGGTTAAAATAAAATTTGACTTTTTCTTCTTACCCATTGGGTTGGGAGCTTATGAATAAGATCAAATCAATCACGAAGAAATTTTTAAAGCCTTATTTTCATTGCACACCTGACCATAAAATGAGTAAACTTGTGACTACACTGTTTAAGCTTATTTTGCCATTAATAAATAATGTATGTTCATTAAGGAGAATGTGCAAAGTTTAAAAATGAAAGGAAAATATCACTTGTTAATGACACCTAAACACAATTGCTGTATTTTTATATATTTCCTTCCAGTGTTTTTTCTATGAGTACATTTTCATTACATAATCAAAATCATTATAAATGTGGGATTTTATTTCTTTTTTATTTAATATTATATCAAAACACTTTTTGATCTCTAGACATACAATGTAAATGAGTGTATATTATTCTATTAATATTTCATTGCATAATGTCCTAGAATTTACTTAACTGATCTTTTGTGTTTTTGTTTTTGTTTTTGAGACACAGTCTCACGCTGTTGCTCAGGCAGTGAGCAACAGTGAGTACAGTGGCCCAATCTGAGCTCACTGCAACCTCCTCCTCCCAGGTTCAAGTGATTCTCATGCCTCAGCCTCCAGAGGAGCTGAGACTATGGGCATGTGCCACCACACCAGGCTAATTTTTTTTTTTTTTTTGGTAGAGTCAGGGTTTCACCATGTTGGCCAGGCTGGTCTCCGACTCATGGCCTCAAGTGATCCACCTGCCTCGGCTTCCCAAAGTGGTAGAATTACAGGCATGAGCCACTGCACCCGCTACTTAACTGATCTTTTAATACTGTATCATATTCATTAAAGAAGAGGAAAAAGTGAAAAACATGTTTATGGTGAAACACATACTGTATCTAAAAAGGACAGAATAATTTTGGTTATTTCTTATCCCATACAGATCCTTTCCCCAAATTATACCAAATTTATAATGAATCAAGTCGGAGTATTGGCCCAAAGCACCTAATGAGCTCTGAAAGTAAAACGTATTACATGCTTCAGCAACCCAGACCTTATCTATCTGACCAATTTTGACAAAGTCAGATCAAACAGGTAAGGGGAGAGGTTGCTAAATGAGTTAGCTAAATATCGTCACCCAGCTTACACAACTGTGGATGTTCCACTAATTCTTACACCCAGCATCCTGGGAATCAGTGGACTGAAGTGTCTGTTCTGCTTTGGTTGTGTAAAACTGGCCAGGTCTGTACTATAACCTTTCAGACCAACGAAGTCAGTAAGGGTTTGGAAAGACTGAAGAATGCTGGAACATTATCTGTTTATTTTTTATTTTTCATCTTATGTATGATCTACCCAGATTGCTTCCATAAGGGAATTCCATAAGGAGATTACACACACACACAAACACACACACACACACACACACACACTCAGTTACAAAATGAATAACGTTTATTAATTTCTTACGTAACATCAACTCTTTCAATCTGTACTAGCATCAAATTTCTTGGCTGACTAATTTTTCCCACCAGACATGAAACTGAGTGGAGAAAAGACTTAACATTTTCTACTTTTTTTTTTGGCCTTAAATGACCTAGATTCTGCATCTCACTCTGCTCTGCATAACTACCCACACAAATGGGCATATAAAATATAAAATTGCAAGAGCAAAGAATAGGAATATATTATTTAATTTCTGGTCACGTGTACTTTTAAGTGTGCATACAAAAAGGTAATCATTATAAAGTACAATCTGTACAACATGTCCTTAAAACTTTTACTTTTTTCTAGCAACACAGCCTATATGTTGCATACCAGCTAAATTAAAGTATTTCTTGTTTCAGTACTGACTACTATAAAATTTATTTATTCCAGTTCAGGAAAGGATTTCCAAATGAAAATGTCCAAATAATGCCCAAATTTTCCTGTAGGTCAATTCTGATCCAGTATGCTGTGTCCAATTATAACTGGAGCTGTACTTTGGTCCTCTTAATAAGGTCAGCAAAGACAGAGTTCTATACATCTTAATCAAGTCTCCTGTGAATGGATTCAGTACATAGGACTCTGCTTCTAAATATTTTATATGTAGCTTTCCAGTAATAGTGTTCATTCTGTCAATCAATATCAAGTTAACCTCAAAATTACTGAAAATCTGGAATAAGATATAAAATATTGAATTATTCATTTTTAATAGCATAGGTAATAAATGTATGTTGCTCTGGAGAAATAACTCTTGCTTTTTTTCATGTAAAATTTATGAGACATTTTGAAATAGGGGGGTAAGTTCAGTCCTCTCTCCTCTGTACTGGACGATAAGCTCAGTGGGAACAACCAGCAGCCCTCATGCATGGGACATTGGTGTGTTGTATTCTGGAGGCATGGTCCACCCATGCCTTGTATTGCAGAGGCTGCTCAGTCCCAATTCAACTTGAGGAAATTCTATTCAATGTAATGTTGTTTAACACTTCAATTTAATAAACATTTAATGAGCAAAGCACAATGCTAGGTATGTTAAGAAGGGATTCCTTAGTTGCAAGAAATGACAGTTCTAATGTCAGTTTGCTTATGTGAAGGGCAATGGTACAGAGAAGTCTCATAGAACCTATGGCAGGAAGACAAGCAGGCCTCATAGGAACTGGAGAGCTGTCAAACATTCTCTTCCTTCCTGTCCCCTGACCTACACAGGCTCTTCTTCTGCTTCTGTTATTCTCTTTGACTACATGGCATGTGATCTGCCCTATTTCTGCTTCATTCTGCTTTCCATAAGCCTCCTCCTTTGCTCTTTTACCAATTCTGGCTCCTAGGTTTCAGTCTTATAGAAGGAACCTGTGTGTGTGTGTGTATGTGTGTGTGTGTGTATGTGTATGTGTGTGTATATACACACACATATAATTTTTTACTTGCTGATGTTTTCTTGTGAAAAATATAATTTTAGCACAAGACAGATTATGACAACAGGTACAAAAAAATAAGTGCTACTGGAGTATGGAGGAGAGATAGATTGAGGTAAGGGTCTAGGAAAACTTCTATGGTTGGAAGACACTCATAATATCAGAAATACTTTGAATGGTGGCCTACAGATAAGGAGTGTGGAATGAAGTCCAACGTTTATGGTGACTAGGGATCATATGTGTTACAGAGATAGGCGTGATTTGAGAGGCAGCTTCTTCTACACTGGAAAATCATCAGAGGTTTTTGATGAGGTGAGTCACATAATCAAATCTGTGCTTCATGAAGATGCTTAGGGCATTGTAGTTGGATGAATTGGATGTGGTGAAGGGGCTGGAGCTCCTATCCACCTTCAGAAGTAAGGCAGATCAGTGAATCCGCATAAGGGTATTAATGGTCTAAATTAGGAGAAAAGCCATGAAAACGAGTGGACACAAATAACCATTATATTTAACAAAGATAGTGTAGCTTTGGTGTGAAATGTGTGAATGATAATCAGAGATTTTAAATCAACATTTAAAATGTTGGCAAAATGTTAAATACTTCTAGTAAACTGCAGCATGGTTTTTAAATAGTTAATTTTAAATAGTTAATTTTTAAGTGGAAGAAGGAGGAAGATATGAGAATGGGGCAGTATTAAGTTTGTTATTTTTTAAAAAATTTATTTTCCTTTAAGTTTTGGGATACATGTGGCAGAACATGCAGGTTTGTTACATAGGTGAGCATGTACTATGGTGGTTTGCTGCACCTGTCAACCTGTCACCTAGGTATTAAGCCCTGCATGCATTCTGATGCTCTCCCCTCACCCCACCAACAAGCCCTGGTGTGTGTTGTTGTTCCCTTCCCTGTGTCCATGTGACCTCATTGTTGAGCTCCCACTTATGAGTGAGAACATGCAGTGTTTGGTTTTCTGTTCCTGTGTTAGTTTGCTGAGGATGATGGCTTCCAGCTTCATTCATGTCCCTCCAAAGGATATGATCCCATTCCTTTTTATGTCTGCATAGTATTCCATGGTATGTATGTACCACATTTTCTTTATCCAGTCTATCATTGATAGGCATTTGGGTTGGTTGCATGTCTTTGCCTTCGTTATTGTGAATAGTGCTGCAATAAACATACATGTGCATGTATCTTTATAATAGAATGATTTATATTCTTTTGGGTAATGGGATTGCTGGGTCAAGTTGGTTATTTTTAGTTATTTTATTTTATTTTATTTATTTATTTATTTTTTTGAGATGGAGTCTTGCTTTGTCGCCCAGGCTGGAGTGTGGTGGCGAGATCTCGGCTCACTGCAAGCTCCGCCTCCTGGGTTCAGGCCATTCTCCTGCCTCATCCTCCCAGTAGCTGGGACTATAGGTGCCCGCCAACATGCCTGTCTAATTTTTTGTATTTTTAGTAGAGACGGGGTTTCACGGTGTTAGCCAGGATGGTCTCGATCTCCTGACCTCGTGATCCGCCCACCTCGGCCTCCCAAAGTGCTGGGATTACAGGCGTGAGCCACTGCGCCCCTCATTTTTAGTTTCTTTAAAAATGCTTTCTGTCAGCTCTGGAGGGCTGCTAGCCCACAGGCCAATAGTTAGGGTGGATTCCTCTGCTAGGTCCAACCTGTGTGTGATGGGGTGACATGGCTGGTCCCTCAGAGCAGGATGTGGAACAGTGCACTTAGGGATAGAGTTGGTGTGCAAAAAGAGGTGCTGTGTGGGTCCGGTGTGAGAGAAACAAATCTGAAATCCAGCATTGAAATGCTATTAAAAGAAGAGGCCCCAAGGACTACTGTTTGGAAAATTCCATAAAACAATAGGGTCCCAGTTCTCTAGAAGATGGTGAAGACAGAAATTGGACTCATGGGATACTGGAAGGGGATTATGATATAGAGAAAGATAGGCCTATAAATCTGAAAAGTGTCTTGTACAAATCTCATCTCCTGGGATGATCTGGCCATGATCATCAGCCCCATTCTCAGTCATGGAATATGTTCTTAGTGAGCACTTACCAATTGCAAAGCATTGTTAGAAACACCGAGGGGCCTACCATGCCACTGAAGGAGAAGGGGATAACATTTTTTGAGGATCTACTATATTCAAGGTACATTACCAGAGACCATGCAAATGTTCTTTGATTTAATTTTTTTTTTTTTTTTTAACATAGACAACTTTTTAAGCTTGGTCACAATTAGTAGGACTTTTTCTCTGTCCAAGCACAGTATTGGCCACTTCCTTACTTTGTGACTCTTGAATAAATTGTTTTTCCCCAGACACACAAAGGGGGCAACTACTTTCCTTTAGAGGTCGATAGTTGAGATGAGGGACTTGCTCTGTCTGCAAATCTGAAATCTCACCCAGCCGAGCTTCTGACTCATCTTTCAAGTCCTCAGTGCCTCCTGATCTGTGAGCTCTTGGTTCTGGCCCATCCCCACGTCAGTGAGCTCACTCTAAACTGTTGCTGCTGCTTCTCCTCAGATAGCTACATCCTTCTAACCAGAGCCTACAATCTATTTGGGGAGCTTCGGCTTCTAAAACTTATTCTTCCAATGCATGGGAAGCACTTTTCATCACAAAAGACAGTCATTTTGAAAAAACTAAAAAACAAACAAACAAACAAAAAACCAAAAAAAAAAAAACCCGAAAAAAACTAAATCTTACAAATGAAAAAAATTGTCTACTTTGGATAAATGTTCTTTACCGTTAAGAGAGATTGTGTCTTAGATCTCCTAAGGTTAACACAAAACATTATAAAAACTATTAAGAGTTTGGAGTCATTATGTTCGTTACTGTTTTTTAAAATTACATTTTAATTTCAGCATTGAATGTTTTGCTGCTATGAAAGATAATAGGATCAATACTGGGAGGTAGGGTGACCAACAATCCCAGTTTGCCTAGGAGTGAGTTGTTCCCTGGGATTTGGGAATTTTAGTGCCAAAACCAGTACAGTTGGTCCCCTAGTGGAAAACATCTTGGTATAGTTGCTAAGACTGTAGATTCTAATACCTTTATTTAAGGCTTTGCTCTTCAATGTACTACGTATTTGTCATAAGCAATGTACTACCTTTTTATTATAAGCAAATTACCCAATTTTATGTCTCCATTTTCTCTTCTGTAAAATGAGGATAAAACAGTAACTACCCCCAGAGAGTTGTTGTGAAATTAAATGAGTTACTATATGGGAATGCAGTGTGGCAGGTCCCCCACTAGGTTAGTTAAGGGTTTGTATCTGCTGCTTGAATCCTGAAGGCTACGCAATGAGCCAAGGTCTTGGTGCTCAGTAGAAGGGCAGACGTCCTTGAGAACCCAAACATCCTGGAGCATAGCTGGAAACATAATAGTGGACAAAGAGCCAGAACATTAACTTAAAAGCAGTTTAGAGAATAGCGGTGGGGTGGATCTTGTAGTTGTCCTGCTGCTGCCCAGGAATGCCCTGTGTGTAAGTCCTGATTAACCCATCTGCTCACCAAGCCGGACTTGTCCGAGTCATCCTTTGGTCTCTCAACTACTTCCCAGTTTGGAGGAACATTAAAGTCCCAGGTTTTTCTTGTAACACTTACAACAGTACCTACAATGTAATAAACACCAAATAAATGCCAGCTGTCATTGCTAGGTCCCACCCCATTCCCTGATTGTATTTGCTTATATATTTTTCACTACCCCAGTTTTTGATCCTTCATTTTATATTTCCATAGATTCATTGTTTACTCCTTGCCCTTCAACTATGTCTTTTCCAATACTGAGTTTTCCAATGTTTAAAAACAATTTTTAAAGTTGCTACATAATATTTTGCATATTTATAGGGTAATAAACATAATATTTTGTTATATGTGTACAATGTGTAATGATCAAGTCAGGGTATTTATTTGACATGTCTATCACTTTGAGTATTTATCATTTCTATGTGTTGGGGAACAATTCAAGTCCTCTCTTCCAGCTACTTTGAAATACATAATATATTGTTGTTAACTGTAGTCACTCTACTCTACTGTTGAACAATAGAACTTAAACTTTTTATCAGTGTGTTTGTAACCATTAACCTACCTCTCTTCATTCCCCTTCCCACCCACCCACTTTTCCCTGCCTCTAGCATCTATCATATGAGATCAACTTTTTTCATGAGATCAACATTTTTTATGAGATAAACTTTTTTTAGCTCCCATATATGAGTGAGAACATGCAATATTTGTCTTTCTGTGTCTGGCTTATTTCACTTATAATAATCTCCAGTTCCATCCATGTTGCTGCAAGTGAGTTTTAAAATCTTGATTCATTTCTTGGCTGGTAGAGTTTTATAATCAATTAAACGTTTCACAGAGAGCTCATAGGTGCTTCTATTAGTGTGCAGTAGCTGCTATTTTTAAAATACCATCAGGCACGGTGGCTCACACCAGTAATCCCAGCACTTTGGGAAGCCATAGGCGGGCGGATCACCTGAGGTTAGCAGTTCAAGACCAGCCTGACCAACATGGTGAAACCCTGTCTGTACAAAAAATACAAAAATTGCCCGGGCTTGATGGCGAGTGCCTCTAATCCCAGCTACTTGGGAGGCTGAGGCAGGAGAGTCACTTGAATGCGGGAAAATCGCAGGAGGCAGAGGTTGCGGTGAGCCCAGATCGTGCCATCACAGTGACAGTGCAAGACTCCATCTCAAAACAAAACAAGAAAACAACACAAAAACAAAAAACAAACAAAAAAAATTGGGTGATTTAACAAAGTTACTTTTCTCACAGTTCTGGAGGCCAGAATTCAAGACCAACATGCCATAGAGTTGGGTTTCTGGAGAGGGCTCTTTTTCTGGCTTGAAGATGGCCACCTTCCTGTTATGTCCTCATATGGCCTTTCCTCTATGCCTCTGTGGAAAGAACACGTTCTGGTGTCTCTTCCTCTTCTTGTAAGAACACTTATTCTATTGTATTAATCTCTCCTTTTGACCTCATTTAACCTTAATTACCTCCATAAAGGCCCTACCTCCAAATATAGTCACAGTTCAGGTTAGGAGTTCAACCTACAAATTTTGGGGAGACATAATCCAATTAATAATATTGCAATATTTTATGAGTTCTCTGGTTTTTGAAAATGCCTGCTGCTTGATTTTATGACTGAATAATATCTTGTGGGCATATAATATTCTTGGATCCCTCTTTTCTTCAGCATTTGATAGACAGTGCTCCATTCATTTCTGTCATTGATGTTTTTCATCAAAGTCTGAGATCATCCTGACTTTTTGTCTTATAAATGACTTGTTTTGCCTGAATTCCTGAATTCTTTTTAAATTTTTTTTTTAGAATTTTTCTTTTTAGAGACAAGGTCTCACCTGGTCAGGTGCAGTGGCATGACCATAGTTCACTGCAGCCTCAACCTCCTGGTCCCAAGTGATCCTCCTGCCTCAGCCTCCTGAGTAGCTAGGACTACAGGCTAGCAACACCACACCCGGCAATTTTTTTAAATTTTGAGGTTTAATAACTTAACCACATTTTATCTTGACCCATGTCTTTGTTTTCTTATATAGAATGTGTTCTATCAAACTACAGACTTGGGTTTTATATTTTAGTAACATTTTACTTTCTTTTATTTTAAAATACTTGTCCTGTTCTGTTTGTTGAATTTTACCTCAGGGACATCAATTATTCTTATGTTGGGTCACCTTTGGTCTTCATTTTATCATGTTCTCTAAAATTGCTTTCATCTCTTTTGTTTTGTTTTGTTTTCTTTTCTTTTCTGCATTCAGCACTATATCCTTAAGTCTTTCTTTCTCCTCATCTCGCAGAAAGTAGTAGTTGCCTACCTGATAATAATTTCTCTCTTCTTCCTTACTAATAGAACAATAGAACCCCATTTTTTTAGAGAGACAGGCTCTCTCTCTGTTATCCAGGCTGGGGCGCAGTGGCACAATCATAGCTCGCTGTAGCTTCAAACCCCTAGTTAGTCTCAAGCAATCCTCCCACATCAGCCTCCCAAGTAGCTAGAACTACAAGGTGCACACCATCATAGCCAGCTAATTAAAAAAATTATTTTGTAGAGACAGGGTCTTGCTATATTGCCTGGGCTGGTCTTGAACTCTTGACCACAAGCAGTCCTGCTGCTTCAGCCTCCGAAAGTGTTGTGATCACAAGCATGGGCCACCATGCCCAGCCTCATTTTATTTTTATGGCAATGTGTATCTTAAAAACTTGATTTCTTGGTCTCTCTTGCAGCTGAAGTTGGGCATATGACCCAACTCTGGACAATGAGATTAAGTCTGATATGTGAAATATTTAGGAAAGCTTTCTAAAAGAGATTCAACTCAGTTGGCAGGTGCCTTTTACATTTCTTCCTTCTGATTATGCCTTCTTGAAATATAGACACAAAGTGAAAGAAGGAGCAGCCCTCTCGGTATCACAAAGTGTTCATAAGGATAAAGACTGCACACTGAGATGTTAGATCAGAAAGCTAACTGGATCTTTGATAGCTCCATTAAAGAATTGAGAAAAATAACTAACAATTTGTTTAAATAATTTAGTTAGGTTTCCTGTTACAATTGAAAATAATTCCTATTAATACAGATTATTCACTTGATTTTTAGCAATTTAAAAGTATGATGTGCTTTAGTAATTTTTTGTCATATTTGGGTTGGGGTCATGCTAATTCAGCTTTTGAGATTTGCTCCAATTTTGCTATATGTGCTACTGAAGGGAGCAGGATATTGTTTTTACTTTAATGGTGAAAAAAAAGGGAGGAAGCTAGGTCACCAAGAGCAAGCAATATATTGTCATTCCAAGTGATAATTAAATGAGTCAATGGGGGGAACCACGGAAAGCAGAGGGAGGCTGGTAGTGGACTGTACTCCTTAGAAGTAACAAGAAATGGACATTATATTTTGTCTTTTTCTGCAAGGCTTTCAAATTTTTGATGGTGAGATGATTTTTAAAATTATTTTCTATTTTCCACTGTTTTATATGGAGTAATCCAGAGTTTAGAATCCAGAATTCAAAAAAAGAGTTTGAAATTATGTTGATAATGTGCTTATTGAGATGGTAAATTTGATAATAAGGTAATTAAAGCAAGCAAGAATAAAATGGTGCAACTAAGAAAAAGGAACAATATTGGCTTGGGATTTAAAGTAAATCTATACCTTTTGTTACTACTAAATTAGAGATGCCTGGTGACTCTGTCCAGCTGTTAATTAAGCAGTGAGGAGGCCAGTGATTAACTCCATCAGGTCCCCAAGATACTGTTTAGTTATTACTTCAATTTACTGTACTAAGCTCACTAATTGGCAATGCCTTAAAAACACTGAAAATATCTAGTTCATAATATGTTTAGTCTTCTATATGATTAGATGGAAAAAGCAATTCTAATTTAGTTCCTCATTCATTTTAATTTAGATTAGCAGATGTTCTATGTGTACTGCAGTAACTGTTTTATTTGCATTATGGAAGAGCCTATAATAGCAATTTATCAATTTTTTGTAATACTGTGGTTTTAATTTCCTCCAAAATGCTACTATAAAAATAGGATACATTTTATTTTCTAATTCATGTAGAATGTCCCAAGAATATCCCAATTTTGGCTCATAAAATTCAAGCCATATTTTAAAATGAGTTTTGTTTGAAGAGGGGATGAGGGAAACTGAAAAAAAAAGTAAAACGAGAAAGAAGGGAAGTAAACTGAACAATGAAGCTCTAAGCTTTCTGAAGATATAAATTCCCTGTGAGAACAGTGATGGTGGATAGCAGAAGTAGTTCACATAGAAAAGATTCTTATTTTCGGTATAATGTTGCTATTTGAAACTGATCTAATATGTATCACATACCTTTCATGGATATGTATATAATGAGTAGGAATTTTCCACAAGGCACCATTTGGATAAATGGTAGGGAATTTAAATTTTGTAATCTCATAGGTTTCCTAAGTCTTACTTGCACTTAATCAGACAACAAATGTTTGATATTTTAAGCTGCTAAGTCTAGGGGATAGTTTTTTATGCAGCAAGAGATGACTAATATACAATATACATTATAGGATTTTTTTGCTGATTAAATGAGAGCAAGTGATACATAAATGTTATCACTATTAATTTGACCTACCAGAACTTTGGTTAGAAAGTTACTTCGTTTATGTAGATTATAGTTATTCTGTTGTTGAATTCAATTTTTGATGTTTTGTTTAGTTTCTCTAAACTTTCCCATCACTTTTAAGTTGAGGGTTACAGACATTTACATTTTTACCTCATATTGGAAATGTGTGATTGGCAAAAATAGCCAATTCCTAGATGTTATAATAAAAATAAGCTATGTTGAAAAAGTATACCACTACTTTCTACAGGCATGTGTATTTGGTGAATACAGAAAAGTTTTCAGCTGGTATGCTAAAGAGTTATTTTAGCAAAGCATACATATTCTTTGTAAGGGTTTGATTAAAGAGAGGTTATTCTTATAATCTCCTATATTTGAGCCTGATTTTCAGAGAATATTGGGCCACACCAATAACAACTTTATCTTTACATGTATAGTATTGGTGAATAAAGCTCACAAGATGGTGTTTTCATCATGTAAGACCTGGATCTCAAACTCAATGCCTTTAGTACTGGGCAGGTTAGGGAAAAAGAATGAAGTGAGCTGCGTGGGTGGGAGCACAAGTCCTGTAGAAGCTGCAGATACTCAGCTCAACCCAACGTTCTCATTCAGGAGTTTGAGTCCTTGGTTGCAAGTCTCCAAATTTCCAAGACAAGATGAAAACTTGGGCTTTGTTTGTGATCTTTAAAATTTATTTGAGGGAAAACTCCCCATATTTAAAAATATTGTTTCAGTTTTTAAAAAACATTTGCGGGCCGGGCGCAGTGGCTCGAGCCTGTAATCCCAGCACTTTGGGAGGCCGAGACGGGTGGATCACGAGGTCAGGAGATCAAGACCATCCTGGCTAACCCGGTGAAACCCCGTCTCTACTAAAAAATACAAAAAAACTAGCCGGCGAGGTGGCGGGCGCCTGTAGTCCCAACTACTGGGGAGGCTGAGGCAGGAGAATGGCGTAAACCCAGGAGGCGGAGCTTGCAGCAGTGAACTGAGATCCGGCCACTGCACTCCAGCCTGGGAGACAGAGCAAGACTCCGTCTCAACAATAACAACAAAAAAAAATTTGTAGATCAAATAAAACACATGTATGAACTAGAGACATATCCTAAAAAGATGAGAGAGAAGATAAGTGTATGACTTGAAGTTATTTATTTCGTGGACAAATCCTGTAGCTATTGGAAAATGTTTTAGAAGCTTATGTTTTGTACATTTCCAGGTGTTGGATAACCAATGCAGTTTCTATAGAGAGGCCAGCACTAACACTGCATCCATCAACAGACAAATTGTAGTGTCGAAAATCTTCTCATCAAGGGTTCTCATTCATACAGACAAAACTAGTTAAAATTTCTAAAAAAGACATTTCTGTGTGTCTGGAATCACTTTCCTGTGGATGCACAGTGGCCTACTTTATGACTTACTGTTTAACCAGCTGCAAAAACAATAAATGGAACCCCATGTAAAAAGGGCCATCTGCCAGTGGGCTTCACTGATTCATTATAATAAGGGTCAGCAAAGCTGGGGGTCTGTCCCATCACCTCAACTAGGTCCGCAATTGAAGGGTCTAAAATAAATGTGCTCTACTTCTAACCTTTACTCCTTTTGCTTTCACAATGTTTATTACTTTATTCAGCATGACTGCTCATGTGAAATGTGTCTATTGTCTTTTAACCACAATCTCAGGAATATCATAAATACAGAATTACATAGCAGGAGATATCTTTTGAATGTTGGAAAATGAGAGAAGACAACATTGTTAGCCTCTTCCAGGTCAATTCACTCTCTGTTATTCTACCATATATATTGTTCTTATAGCTACTATTTTGGATTCCATTAATTTCTGGCTATTGAAAAGCCTGAAATAGGATACCTTGTTTTTCTGATAAAGTCTGTTGGGTAAGATTTATTTCATCCTAAATTTTGACTTATAAAATATACTTTTGCAATTAAAATAGCAAAGAGGATGATTTCCTTAATTGTATACATTACTCATTGTATAAGATTTCTTTTAAAATAAATGTATTAAGTGACCATATTTTTTGAGACTGCTGTTGGTGATAAATGTTGAGCAAGACCCTAAATTAGTTAAGTCAATCAAAGTGGAAAACAAATGAACACTGACATTTCATTTTTTACAGTATAATAAAAATTGATGTTTTTATCTATTTTAGGTATATTAAAACAATGAATATTTTCATTAGCCTATTAATAAAAATGAACACATTAATATTAGCCATTCTTCAAAGAAAGTAATTGGGATATTTTATTTAAAAAAGCAATATTCAGCAATTTCTGTATAGATTTTGATCCTCTGCATATTATCTATTCAGTAAGGTTGAATACCTGAAAATGATGAGTCCATTGTCATATTCCTTTTGTCTTATGAGAGCTGTGAGGTAATTGTGAAGTAGCTTCTATTTATCCAATCCTTCTGCATATGTCAACTATAAACTCTGGGCAAAGGTGAACAACTACCTGAAAGAGCACTGGAGACTAGAAGCAGGAAAAATCTGGGTCTACAATTGGAAGAAGAACTTTTCACTGAAGAAGTTTCCCATTTTTAAAGCCTTGTGGCTTGAGGACAAGCCCCAGGAACGGTAGCCAAGACCCCTGTGCACAGAAACTCACACTTTTACTGACTTTAAGAACCAGAGGATGGTCCAGGCACTGTGGCTCATGCCTGTAACCATAGCACTTTGGGCGGCCAAGGCGGGCGGATCACCTGAGGTCAGGAGTTCAAGACCAGCCTGGCATGACAGACTGGATTAAGAAAATGTGGCACATATACACCATGGAATACTATGCAGCCATAAAAAACGATGAGTTTGTGTCCTTTGTAGG
>NW_012116788.1:1822422-1829326 GCF_000951035.1 Colobus angolensis palliatus | reverse complement strand
AATACAAAAATAAATATATATATATATATCTGGGCATAGTGGCGTGTGTCTATAATCCGAGCTCTCCAGGAGGCTGAGGCAGGAGAATTGCTGGAACCTGGGAGGCAGAGGCTGCAGTGAACCAAGATTGTGTTACTTCACTCCAGCCTGGGTGACAGAGCAAGACTCTGTCTCAAAAAAAAAAAAAAAAGAACCAGAGGATGGAGTTGAGAGTGACTAAAACAGCTGGAAAGTAAAGATGGAAATTCTGGAAATGAGAGAGCTAGACACAGCCTCAGGAGGTCCTGATGACATGAGACATCAATGAACATATGCAAGATGAACATTGGTTCGGCCTAGAAAGGTGGAGCAACTTGAAACAAAGGTGGGAAGACTCAAAGTGGGGAGGAGACTTCCAGATAATAGGTAGATAAGAGATAAATAGTTGCATTCTTTTGAGTTCCTAGTCTCTCAAAAGAAGGCAATTAGATATGCATTTATCTCAGTGAGCAGAGGGGTGATTTTGAATAGAATTGGAAGCAGTTTTTCCCAAAGCAGTTCCCAGCTTGACTTTTCCCTTTAGCTAAGTGATTTTTGGGGGTCCAAGGTACTTTCCTTTCACAATTTCCCCATTTTATTTTTAAAAATCTCTTGGAGAAAGCATTTTAGAAGAAAATGAGCCTTTCTGGTCTCAGGTTTTGTCTGATCTCTCATGGCTAGGATGGTTTATTCCTAGATGCATAGGTCCCAAGTTATTAAGAAAGCTCATTTTTAGAAGGTTGTGAAGTCTTATGTCCTATGAAGAGAAAGTAGGGGGAGGAAGGGAGAAAAACAACAACAAACAAAAGAAGAATCCTGGAAAACTGATATAGGCAACATTACTCAGAAGTTCATACATCAGTAGGCAGGTATGAAAGTGCCTTATGTATGTATACAGTTGCTGTTATTTTTTTCTGAAGTTTAAGTTGTCTAGCTTTAATTTGCAGGGCTTTATGAAAGCACAGCTTAGTTTCCAGTGACTCCAAATTAGGAAAAATAGGGAAACAAGAAGAAAAAAAATTGAAAACATTATTTTGAAGACTTGCAGCCAAGAAAAGTTAGAATTCCATCCAAACTGTAGAAAATAATAAAAATGGAAAAACATTAGGCAAGACTAGAATTTAACAACAGGTGTACTATAGTTTTGAGACAAAATTTTTCTCCAGTTTCCCATTTTTATTAAAGACAAATCATGATAGCACTGATTTGCTTTATTATACTTGGCTTGATTATTTGTATGCAATGCAGGAAGAATAATATTTTTTAACATAGGCTTTTAAATTGACTTCAATGGAACTTTGTTCCATAGAAGGAATCTCAGATAAGACTTTTTTAATGCCGAGCCCAGCCATGGATTTGTGCCATCAAAGACCTATGAGTTGGGCAAATTCCTCTCTTCTTGAGGTTCCAAGATAAACTTGGGCCTCTCAGAAAGTGACATTCTTTATTTACCACAGGTCAGAAACCCTGTAGACAAAGGTATGAGGCCAGTTTTTCCAAGGGGCTCTTTTTGGCTTCATAAGTCAAGTTTGATTCCTTAAAGGAAAGCACACCATTCCAGTCAAAGTCTTGGTAAAATAACCAGTTTCTACTATTGGGTCCTGTTACAAATGAAAACAGATTCTTATTGCACTTGTGCTAATAACTGTATTGCCATAAGTTAAAAATACTCACAAATAGCTTCCAAATTCTGTAGAAATTAGATAGAGAGAAACAAATATGATCCAAATGTTGTTCATAGGAGTATGAAGATTCATTAAATGCTGTAAATAGGTTAAAATAAAAGTTTCCTTGGCTCTGAAAAACAAAACAAAGTATCAGCAACGTTTTAAGTAAAAAGTTAAAAGATTACTTCAGACTTCTGTTAGTTTAGTCCATGCAGTGAATTTCTGTTCTACTTGACATTCATGAACATTTCAGCTCTCCATGAGTCCTGAAAGTTTTCCTTTATCCTGATGTCACAGTCTCCAAAGTTATCAGAAACCTGCATTAAAAAGCACCTGTTAGAGTTTTATAGCTTATTATAAAACCACCTTCTAAAGAGGATCAAAACAAGATTACAATTGTCTGTGGATGACAAAAAGTTTTAGGGCAGCCATAGTCAAAGGCACTTTGACAAGGAAATTTGTTACCTCTGTGGCACACAATGATGTAACATAACAATTATAATTATTACTAATAACATATATTAAGTCATATCAGAATTATAGGAGTTTCCCATAATTTTGGAACACATACCAATAACATACTTATACAGCCCAAAGAAAACTAAACAGTATTTCACATTTGACAATGCTTCCTGTATAATTTTTATACCAAATAAGGCAAATATGTCATTTTTGGACTTTAGGGAACCTATTAGTAATATCTTAAAGGATTAATTAGGTCAGAAAAAGACATGATGTATAATTTGATTTTGGAAGATTTGTCAAATATCAAAGGTTTAAAACGTGATATTGCAAAATCAGATCACAGGTCATTGTAAAATAAGTCATTCATTTAAGCAAAGTGATCCCAGCTATAGACTAGCTGAGATTCAAGAAATGACCCTGGTTTTTGCTACAGAATACCTGAAGAGCTCAAGTATGAATGACACCATGGATTAAAGCATGGCACTGAAAGCAGAGGGATCTACTAGTATACAAAGAGATTAGACTCCTGTTTCCCCTTCTGTGCACTGGTGACTATCCCTAGGCAGGCAATCATGGGCTTATTTCTGGAGAGACTGAACTAGAGGAGTAGGTCTTAAACATACTCTAAATGATAGAGAGTGAAGGTGAAATAAAGGGTTGCACACAGGGGGATTAATGAAACTCTAAATACTGGACTTTGGGACCCCCAGATTTCTTTCTGTATCCCTTCCAGAGCACCAGTAGTTTGGTATGTTTTTCCTAGGTAAAAAGTTAAAAAACAAAAAATAAAACAATACTGAAAGGTTTTAGAGAAAATACCTCCATAGACTGACTTAAAAGGCTGATAGATTACCAGATCATCCACCATTTGGCAAGTCCTGTCCACAGGCCAGAACTTGTAAAATTTTAGGGCCTTTAACATGAAAAGATCAATATATTCTTCAGGAATCATTCAACATAAGAGAGATCAAAATAAACAAACAGAAAAATAGGAACCTAGAGGGAGCAAAGACAACTTAAAAAAAATACTATAATATCCTCAGAGAATTAAAATATATAAGTATATTGTACCCATTAGGCAAAAACAGGATGACTATGGGAAAGAAAACAAGAAAATTCTTGATCCAGCAATTCCATTTTTGGATATTTATCCAAAATATTTGAAATCAGTATGTGGAAGAGATGTCTGCACTCCCATGCTTATTGCTGCACTTTTCACAGTAGTCAAAATATGAAATCAATTTATGTGTCATCAATGGATGAATGGATTTTTTTAAATGTGATATATATGTGTGTATATATATATATATGTGTGTGTATATATATGTGTGTGTGCATATATATGCAATGGAATACTATTCAGCCATAAAAAATAATGAAATCTTGTCATTTGCAACAACATGAATAAACCTAGAGACACTCTGTTAAGTGAAATAAGCCAAGCATAGGACAAATACCACATTATCTCATTCATATGAAGAATCTAAAAAAATTGATGTCATAGAAGTAGGGAGTAGAATACTGGTTGCCAGAGGCTGGAGAAAGTAGAGGGGCAGGGGAGATAGAGAGAAACGGTTGGTCAACAGGTACAAAGTAAGCTACAGTTAGATGGAACAAGTTATGTTGTTCTATTGCACAGTAGGATGACTATAGTTAGTGATAATGTATATTTCAAAATAGCTAGAAGAGAGGATTTTTAATGTTTTCACCACAATGAAATGATAATGTTTGAGGTAAGGAATATGCTAATTACCCTGATTTGATCATTACACAATGTATACATGCAATAAAACATTATAGTATACTCCTTAAGTACGTATGATTGTTATGTCAGTTAAAAACAAAATAACACTAAAGAAGAAATTGCTAAGAGAGTAAATTCCAAATGTTCTCACCACAAAAAGAAGTATTTGAGGTGATCGATATGATAATTACCTGGATTTCGTTATTCCACATTGTATTCATAAATCAACATCCTGTAACCCATAAATATATACAATTATAATTTGTCAATTTACAATTAAAAATAAAAATTAAAAAAATAATTGATGTTTCTGTAAATAAATTAGTTAACTCAAAACATTTAAAAATTTTTTTCTAGGCATTTAAATATGTTAAATGTTACTGAAATTAAAAATTTAAATAGAGTTGGAAGTTGAGGAAGTTTAGAAACTAAAACAAAAAGAGAGATAAAAGACAGGAGAAACTATTAACAAAAAGAAGAGGAGATTAAGTCTAAGAGGCTCACTTTGTAACTGATAGAAGATTTAGAGAAGGCCACAGAGAGAACCGAGGGGAGGAAACTACCAAAAATTAATTCAAGAAAATCTCCCAGAATGGAAGAATATTAGTCTTTAGACTGAAAGTACCAACAGAGTCCATGTGAAAAGCTGAGAAAATGCCCACACCAAGTTACCTTGTTGTGAAATTTTGGAACACCAGAGATAAAGAGAATCTTTTTTTAAGTTTGTGGAGAAAAAGAGAGCGAGAGAGTCATGGAAGTGGGTGAAGGGAGATGGAGAAAATAGGGCACACTGAAAAAAGAGGAAAAAAAGAAAAGGATCACAGTGACATCAGGCTTTTTAACATCATCATTGCAAGCTAGAAGAAATGAGAAAATGCCTTCAAAATTCTGGAAAGTAATATTCAATCCAAACCAACATGCAGTGAATGGCATCCCCTAGAGCTTTTTGGTTTTGGTTTGCATTTTTAAAACACTTTGAATAAAAATGTCCCCCTAGAGTTTTGCAGGGCACAATCTTCACAATCATACGCAGCAACTCTGCTCAACTCAGTCAAATTTGCAGTCACATTTGAAGACAGAATACAGACATAGAAGGACTCAAAATTTACTGATCCATTCTTTTCTCAGGAAGCATATGCTCTAGAAAAGTGAATGGATACCAAAAAAAAAAAAAAAAAGGGGGAAAAACATGGAATATAAGAAATGGGTAATTATGCCACCAAATGTATGTGGGTGTCCTATAACAATTCTCTATTCAATTCTTCAATACCAATCAAGTGCCCCCAAATTTAATTCAGTAATTTAATTTAATTCCGACACTAAGTCCTAGAGTTAGTATCAGAGCCCACAGGTTAAGGGCCCAGTCCCACAAGACTGCCAAATAGAAACAGCCAAATAGAAGAGGTGTACAGGGCTAGATATAGGGGTGGTATAAAGCCTCCATGCCCTCTCCAGGTGCCCACTCTCCTGGCATATCAGGATGTTCACCAATCTGGAAACTCATGGCATCCTGTTGTTCAAGAGTTTTTATAAAGCTCAATCTGCACCCCACCCCCACACCCCAGAGGTCAGTGAGTGGGGCTGAAAATTCCAACCTTCTAATCACTTGGTCTTTCTGGTGATCAGTCCCATCCTGAGGCTATCTAGGGGTCCTACCCTTAGTCATCTGATTAGCGTAAATACAGGTGTGATCAAAAGGGTCTTTCATGCCTGTAATCTTAGCCCTTTGGGAGGACTGATTGAGGCCAGGAGTTTGAGGCCAACCTGGGCAACAGCACAACCCTGTCTCCACAAAAAAAATTTTTTTTAATTAGCTGAGCATGATGGCATGTGCTTGCAGTTTCATCTACTCAGGAGGCTGAGGTGGTAGGATGGCTTGAACCTAGCAGTTCAAGACTGTAGTGAGCTATGATTACGCCACTGCACTCTTCAGCCTGGGCGACACAGTGAAATCCCATCTCTTAAAATTAAAAAAATAAAATAAAAAAGCCGAGCGTGGGGGCTCAGGCCTGTAATCTCAGCACTTTGGGAGGCCTAGGTGGGCGGATTGTGGATCATGAGATCAGGAGATTGAGACCGTCCTGGCTAACACGGTGAAACCCCGTCTCTACTAAAAATACAAAAAAATTAGCCAAGTGTCATGGCAGGCACCTGTAATCCCAGCTACTTGGGAGGCTGAGGCAGGAGAATCGCTTGAACCCTAGAGGCAGAGGTGCAGTGAACTGAGATCATGCCATTGCACTCCAGCCTAGGCAACAGAGCTAGACTCCATCTCAAAAATAAATAAATAAATAATAAAAATAAATAAAAATAAAAAAGTGGAAAGCTTGCTATGAATAATAAGAAAAGACATGCCCATTGATTTTTGTGTCCTGAGACTTTGCTGAAGCTGCTCATTGGCTTAAAAAGTTTTTAGGCTGAGATGATGGGGTTTTCTAAATATAGAATTATGTCCTCTGCAAACAGAGACAATTTGACTTCCTCTCTTCCTATTCACATGTGCTTCATTTCTTTCCCTTGTCTGATTGTGCTGGCCAGAACTTCCAATACTATGTTGAATAGGAGTAGTGAGAGTGGTGGGCATCCTTTTCTTGTACTGGTTTTCAAAGGGAATGTTTCCAGCTGTAAAGACATATGCACACATATGTTTATTGCAGCACTATTTACAATAGCAAAGGCATGGAACCAACCCAAATGTCCATCAATGAGAGACTGGATAAAGAAAATGTGGTACATGTACACCATGGCGTACTATTCGGCCATAAAAAGGAATGAGATCATGTCCTTTGCAGGAACATGGATGAATCTGAAAGCCATCATCCTCAGCAAACTAACACAGGAACAGAAAACCAAACACCACATGTTCTCACTCATAAGTGGGAGTTGAACAATGAGAATACATGGACACAGGGAGGGGAACAACACATACCAGGGCCTGTTGGGGGGTGGGTGCAAAGGAGAAGGAACTTAGAGGACAGGTCAATAGGTGCAGCAAACCATCATGGCACAC
>NW_012116788.1:1813324-1822361 GCF_000951035.1 Colobus angolensis palliatus | reverse complement strand
CCTGAAATAAACATAGTAGCCATCCAAGGACAGAAGAAGACACACATACCTATGTAACAAACCTACATGTTCTGCACATGTATCCCAGAACTTGAAGTAAAATTTAAAAAAAAAAAAAAAGAAGACATGCCTATCACTTAGGAAATTACAAGGGGTTTAGAAGTTCTGTGCCAGGAATGAGGGACAAAGACCAACTATTCATTTTTTATTATACTGCTGTAATCTAACACAGAACATGGTTTTAGAAAGACCGAGGATGATGACAAAGGGATCCCAGAGTGACAGTTATGCAGCAGGCTGGAAAGCAGCCAGCCCAGATCAGAATAAGGATATGTAGGCCTCTGGAATGAGGAGTGGGGTGAAGGGAGATGGAACTGGTAAATTATCTGCTTTGTATGACTATTGAGAAAATAATAGCAGTAGATATCTGACACATATGATGGAGCATTTAGAAAACATTAACAACAGATTCATAGAAAACAAACAGAAAAAGGAAAACAAAAGAAACAATTATTCACTACAGGAGAAAAAAGGCTATTCAAAAAAAGAAACATAATCATAGAAACGTACTTGGCCCTATAGTCAACAATATTTACACTATGTAGTAACAACTGAATGTTGATTTAATTAGAAATTGTGCTATCATAACTATATTAAAGGGAGGGGTGAGAAAAAGTGTGCAGAAGGGAGATGTAGGAGAGTGATAACCTTATCCTCCACTGACAGATAATGTCTAATTAAAAATAGTATTTGGCAATACAGCTTATTAGCAGCATGGCATATTATTTGATTTTTTAAATGGTATCCACATCTTACACTGATTAAACTAAATTTTTTTTTTAATTTTTTGAATTTTATTTTTGTTTTTATTTTCCCACTGTGAGAAATAAATTTTGTTTTTAGAGACAAGGTCTGGCTCTGTGGTCAGGCTGGAGTGCAGTGGCACAATAACTGCTCACTCCAGCCTCCAAACTCCTGGGCTCGAGCAGTCCTCCCACCTAGGACTAGGATTAGGACTACAGGTGTGAACTACCATGCCCAGCTAATTTAAATTTGTATTTTAGAGGTGGCCTCTCATTATGTTGCCCAGGTTGGTTTTGAACTCCCGGCCTCAAGTGATCCTCCTTCCTAGGCCTCCCAGAGCATTGGGATTACAGGTGTGAGCCACTACACCTGGTCTCTAAAATAAAATTGTTTTACAAAATAAAAAATAATCCAACAAAAGATGATGAAGCTCAGTTGTTAGCCACTATTAAGTATGGATAGAAAGAAAGCGGAAATGTGCTGGAGACTTTCCGGGTAGAATGGGTACAAATTAATATTTCTAAATTATCAAATGATGTACATTATAAGATCATGAGCTCTGCAGATCTGCATAATTTGACTGGAATTTCAATTATCCCCACTAATCTTTGGTCAATGGTTTTTCCATGTAAGAACAAAATGGAAACAATAATATATACTATCATCCAAGTAATGTATCTGCTTGGTATTTTCCAAACATTTCCAAATACCATGCAGACACACCTTTCCTCTATATATTGATTACTTAATAATGTCTTACTAAGACAGCCTTTTTTTTTTTTACTTCTTCTCCCTCCTTGAACTTACTAGAATTTTAAGTAGTTTTCATTCATAACGAGAACCTCAAAAAGATTTTTAACCTTATTTTCAACTGGATTATTGACAAAAACTTTTGACAAATGTGTCTAATTTCTATATCAAAGAGATAATCAGCAATGCTATGTTTCTCCTTGTTAGTGTGTCAGAAATTTGTTTTTTTGTAATTAGGTTTGGGGGAGATATTTGTCTTATTTTTCTTCTCTTTCTTCACACTCTAGTTTTATTGATTTTTTTGAATTAATGTCAGTGAAAATGTGTTTTCACTAATTCAAAGTGAGTTTAGAAAGAGTGTAACAAAAAATTCAGAAATTCACTGAAAATAACCTTAAAGCTCTGAAAGTAAAGTTAAACATATTTTGTAAAACTCATTTGTTATCTAAATGTTTCTTTTCAGATTCCAAAGATTTGTTTTTATTTTGGAATTTCCAAACATTCTACACAGAGAATATATTAATCATAAACCAAAAAAATCACAAGTGTTTACAAACAGGGAGTAAGAAATAAAACATAGAAAAAGAAAATAGATTGAAAGATGAACATAAAATTGTTAATCATGATTTTCTTAGTTTCTTGGTAGGAGGGACACTCAAACCTGAAATGTACCATCCATCCTTTCACTCACTTGAATGATATTTATTATCACCATATTATTACCTTCTGCGAAACACCTGGACTACTCCAAAGATGTCACTGCCTAAAGAACAATGTCTTGGGAGACAGTGAAATCCCAGGCCCTTGAATTATTCAGGTAGAAACCAGAATATCACTTGCTAGGGTAATGTATGAGGGACTCAAGCATCTGACTGAAAATAAAAGTGGGCAACTTCTTGGGACTCTTCTAAATGTTGAGTGCTGGCTTCTGGAAAATACAACCAAAATAACCTGTTGATAAAACAAAACTGAGTTTATTGCTTTAAATGATAAAGGGTAATACTGCATTAAAAAGTCTTAAGCAGTGTTTCAGAGTGGGAAGGGCAAAGGCAGGATATTTAGCTTTTTTTTAGGGTATTGTGGGCCTCTCACTGCAGGGTGTGGTGACTGAAGGAGAGAGTTGGGGACTTCTGGGGATAGGGTGAAGGCTTGATTATGTTTGGCAAGGTTAGGACATAATAGTTTGCAATTGGTAGATACAGAGAGGTTAGGGTTAATTATAATTTTTGGGGGGTAAAGAAGATAGTTTATTACATATATATAGTTATTTCCCATTAACTTCCAATTCATGCAGGTTATGGGCAGAACTGTTTCCCTTCACCCCCAAGTTCAGATATTAAAGCCCTAATTTCTAGTACCTCAGAATGCAACTGTATTTAGAGACAGAACCTTTAGAGAGGCTACTAAGTTAATATGAAGTCATCAGGGTAGGTCCTAATCCAATATGACTGATGTCCTTAGAAGAAGGAAAGAACATGTGAAGAACATCAAGAAGGTGGTCATCTGAAAGTGACAGAAGAGTGGTGTCAGGAAAACTACATTTGCTGAAACCTTGATCTTGGACCTCTAGACTCCAGAATTCTGAAAAAAATAAATTTTAGTTGCTTAAGACATCCAGTCTTTGATCTCATGTTATGGCAGCCCTAGCAAACTAGTACAGTGCAAGCTACACAATTAACTCTTCTCTTCAGTATTGCAATTGAAATCTAAGTCCAGAACTTTCTCACATTCTGAATATGAAGTTTTCCCTTGAAGATCATCATGGAGACATGGTGATGTCCAGAACATGGCTCCTGATCATGATATCTTTAACAACCTTCAGGCAGACAGTTGCAGACAGTTTTATTTTGAAGCTCATCACGGGAATTTGGGATTTTGACTGTATTTCTTATTTATTTATTTTTTTTGAGATGGTAAAAAACTCTGTCACCCAGGCTGGAGTGCAATGGTGTCTTCTTGGCTCACTGCAACCTCCGCCTCCTGAGTTCAAGTGATTCTCCTGCTTCAGCCTCCTGAGTAGCTGGGATTACAGGCTCCCACCACCAGGCTCAGATAATTTTTGTATTTTTAGTAAACACAGGGCTTCACCATGTTGGTCAAGCTGGTCTCGAACTCCTGACCTCGTGATCTACCCGCCCCAGCCTCCCATAGTTCTGGGATTACAGGCATGAGCCACTGCGCCCGGCGACTATATTTCTTATTTGGTTAAACGTACACGTTTTGCTGTGTTCCTGAACTGTATTCCATTTTGAAGGAAGATCAATAGTTTCTCCTAAAAGTCAGAAAAAGTCTTTGATAGACTGATGGCCAACATCTAGTGACAGTCCTTCATGAAGTGTGAATGAGTCATACCTCTCCTAACCTTGAAAATTCTATGACCTATTGCAAAAAATCCAATAATTCCTTCAGCCATTTGATAGCGTTTTCTGGTATTTGACAGGCAGTTATTTTGTGCTAGTATTAGGGACAATAAGAAAGACAGCTTTATCCATATGTGGTCATCCCTTTAGTGGCTAATATTTACCCTACGTAGTATATACTTGTTTTCTGCAGCTCTGTCTGTATTCTTTGGGTGCACAATTTTTGAAGACAATTTAAGAAAATTAGGATTGTCATTAGGTTAAAATTTAACCTTAAATGTGTTTATCAATGCCAACTTGCTACTCAGCTGGCTACTATTAATAACAACATATTTTTCACTCGTCTGGTCATTCAAAACCAAAAGCCTTTGCTAATTTATTCTGTAAAAGTGGTATTTCTTAATTTGATGGTAAATGTAAGATGCATTTCAATTTTTACTATGCTTGATCTTAGCCAAAAGGCCGAGCAATGATTGCATTTCAATTTTTAGATAAAATGTGAATAAAAATAGATATCTTAGGAAAAAGAAATTTTAAAACATCAGGAAAAAATAACAAGCCCCAAGCTGAGTGTAGTCATTTGTTTTCTAAGGAGGGTGTGGAGGGGAAGGATGTCATAATTCACATCAGCAATATGTCTCCACTTCTGTCTTCCTTCCCCCCAAAGACTGATGGGGAAAGAAAAAGGGAAAAAATTGAAATTTCAAAGCCCCTGCCCATTTTTCTCTGCAGATAGTCAGGACTCTGGAGCCAAAGCCTGTAATTGTAGAAGGCCAGCATTTAAGCTTCTGGAGAGTGGAAATGTCTCTGATGCACCAGAGCCTGCTAGTGGATGGAAAACTTACTTGTTCTGCATCATAAAATAAGGAAAATTTAGTTTGTTGGAGGTCTAGGGGAGAAAAGTGTCCAAAGGGGAGAAGCACAGAGCATGAAGTCATGAAGGGAGTAAGAAACCATGGCACGAGGCCAGAGCCTGATGGGAGAGAGGTGCCCAGTGGGAAATTCCAGTCATTAGGGTGGCCAAAGGACTTTAATGACAAGGATATTTGAAGTTCAACTTTCAGTTGTTTGCCATGTGATGCCACCATGTATCCTGGCCTTTGGGATGATACACCTCATCCCAAAAGTCAGAAAAACTGCTGCTGTGCCTGATGTTTGTAAAGGGTAAGAGGTCTGTCACCTCCCCCTTCTCTTCTCAAAGGGTCTCCTGGAAATAGAATGGACCCGAGTTTTTATTGTAACTCTTTGAACATGGATAAATCTCCCCAGTGGCTAGAGAACCTGCATTTCTTGTTTTACTAAGCAGAGAGAAGTCTCCAAAGTCTAGGCCTCACCAACCCTTGAAATGTCAACACACACCCCTGGACTTAACCTAAAAGCCTATCTTGAGATATAACTAGTTGTCTCCCAAGAACGTAAGAGACATTTTATTATTTTTTCTTCCGCTTTAACAGAATTAATTGTGTGAAATTTCATCATGAGAGCTTTGGGAGGCCGAGCATGATTTTTGAGGTCAGGAGTTCAAGAGTTGGGCAACATAGACCTCGTCTTTAAAAAAATAAATAAATAAAAAATAAAAAAATTAGGCACGGTGGAGTGCACCTGTAGTCCTAGATACTCGGGTGGCTGAGGCAGGAGTATCACTTGAATCCAGGAGTTTGAGGTTACAATGAGCTATGATCATGCCACTGCACTCCTGCCTGGGAAATAGAGCAAGATCCTCTCTCTCTAAAAAAAGAAATCATCCTGACTTCATAGTGATTCACAGGCAGCCAGTACACATGTACTCTGTTGTGCTTATTCAGTAATAAATCTGTTTCCTTTTTTCTACATTAATGTGAAGAAGTCTTTCTTTGTTGATAGGAATTTTATTTTCCCAAAACGTGCAAATTATTTATTTTATACTTTAGAAGGAAGTCAAGAAGGAGATGCAACCTATGTGAGAAAGTACTCTGGAGAACAGAGACAGCATCAACAGGAGGACATCTTTACATGTAAATGATTCATCAGAAGCAAAAATTTGGAGTCAGAGAAGACAAGGAGAAATGTAGTCATCTCCCCATCCCAACACACTTACAACTTGGAATCACTGGGGGCGTGCAAATCAACTGACAGGATAAAAGACAAGATTTGTTCACAAGGATGGAAGTACACAGTAGGGAGCACCTTGGTGAACAGCTAAGAGTAACAGCTGTTTATATCAGTTTACTTAAGGAAAAGTGGGGGTGTTTAGGGCTTCAGTGGGAAAGTATCGAAAGTTCTATCAGGTTTTTTTAATCCTGATATGAATGGACAGTCTCCTTCCTGGTTAGAAACTCCCCTAGAGGGAGATTTATGGTAGCTGAATTTGCACCTCCCCAAAGAGTCAGTCTTCTTCCAAATAGGAAGCCCTCACAGGAAGTTAAATGGAAGTTGTATTTTCGGGAGGCTGCTTTAGTGAGCTAAGAGAAGTTCAGGGAAGCTTTTTTTCTGCATCTACAGCAACTCAAATGTTTTCCATTTAACGTAATTTTTATACTAGCGAGTTTTAATCCCTTCATCTCTTCATATATGTAGAGATAGAGATATAGTTAGATATACAAAGAAAGAATATACATATTTTTCTGAACCATTTTTTCCTACAACATTTACCCCTAAAACTTCAGTCTATTTTCTAAGAAGAGGGGTATATCACTTACATGCCCATAGTTCAGTTATCAACTTTAGTAGACTTAACATTAGTATAATACTTTTTCTTAATCTACCATCCATATTCCAATTTTGTCAGTTGACCCCATAATGTATTTTATAGCATTTTTTCCTGTGTCTAGACAGGATCCAGTCTAGGATTAGGTATTATATTTTGTTGACGTGTCTCTTTAGTCTCCTTTAATATGGAACATTTCCTTGTCTTTTTTTGTACTAAAAAAAATTTTTTTTTCTATATAGGATGAACGGATGAATGTGTGAAAGGAAAATAAATCTTGGAGTCCCCAGATCACTAAACTAAAGGGAAAAGTCAAGCTGGGAACTGCTTAGGGCCAACCTGCCTCCCATTCTATTCAAACTCACCCCTCTGCTGGCTGACACAGAGGCATATCTGATTGCCTCCTTTGGAAAGGCAAATCAGAAACGCAAAAGAATGCAACCATTTGTGCCTCACCTATCTGTAACCTGGAAGCTTCCTCTCTGCTTCAAGTCTTCTTGGCATTGCTTCAAGTTGTCCCACCTTTCCAGACCGAACCAGTGTACTTCTTACATATGTTGATTGATGTCTCATGTCTCCCTAAAATGTAGAAAACTAAGCTGTGGCCAAGCACCTTGGGTACATGTTGTCAGGACTTCCTGAGGCTGTGTCACAGGCATGTCCTCAACCTTGGCAAAATAAAGTTTCTAAATTAACTGAGATCTGTCCCAGATTTTCTGGGTTCATAGATTGACAGGTATTTTTTTTTATTTTTTTTGAGACAGGGTCTGGCTTTGTCACCCAGGCCAGAGTGCAGTGGTGCAATCTCAGTTCACTGCAACCCCTGCCTCCTTGGCTCAAGCTATCCTCAGACCTCAGCCTCCTGAGTAGCTGGGACTACAGACATGTGCCACCACTCCTGGCTAATTTTTTTTGTATTTTTTGTAGAGATGGGGTTTCACCATGTTGCCCAGGCTGGTCTCCAACTCCTGCGCTCAAGCGATCCGCCTGCCTCTGGCTCTCAAAGTGCTGGGATTACAGGTGTGAGTCACTGTGCCCAGCCAGCATTTCATTGTCTTTTATGACATTGCCATTTTTGAAAAAACAGTCCCTTTAAAAAAAAACCTAGAATATTCCTTATTTTGAATTTGTCTGATACTTCCTCATGATTAGTTTCAGAGTATGCATTCTGGCCAGAATAGCACATTAGTGATGTTGTCCTCAGAGAGTCACACCCGGAAGCATACAATCTGTGTGTCATCTGCTCCTTATTTGTGATGTTAATTTTGATCTGCTGGTCAAGGTATTGTCTGAGTTGTTCAAATGATAGCAGTTTTTTCCTCTTATTCCTAATAAGCAATCTATGGGAAGACATTATAAGATCATCCAAATATCCTGCTCCTCCTCAAAAATTTATCTCTAGATTTAGCATCTGTTGATAATTTTTGCCCAAATGAATCAATATTTACTGTGTTGGCAGAAAAAAATGAAGATTTTCCAGTTCAATTACTCTTCACATTTACAATTCAGCACTTGGCATTCTTGCATAAGCAAGAGTTCTTCTTTCTTTACATATTTATCTACATGTTATTAGCATGGACTAATGAAATTACTAGGTTTTGTTTTTGTTTTCCCAATGGTTGGCTCTCAAATTGTCCCATATTTGATAAATGGGAGCCCCTTCAAGCTGGCCCCTGTATTCTTGTGTCATGCCCTATCATTTTGAGCAGTTCCTTACTCCTTGACATAATAAGTTGCTTCAGGCTCACCTTGTACCTTTTCTGGACCACCTGTTTTGTCCAAGACCCTTTGAAGAAAGGCTCTTTACTAGGGAATGGTGTTGGAATCCAACATCTGAGTTCTAAGTCCTAACAACATTTTAAGGATAGATTCTTAGGATTATATATGTGTGTGTGTGTGTGTGTGTGTGTGTGTGTGTGTGTGTGTGTGTGTATATATATGTTTGGTCAGCGTATAGTTTTGGAGATTATATATATCACCAAACTGCTTTCTGGAAATGTACTGATTTATTCTCCTACCTGCAGTGCATAAGAATGCACTTCTCTCTCCATGCTCACTAACATTACCTTTTTCCTAACTTTTCAGGTAGAAAAGTGTATCGTAATTTTTGTTTCCTAGATGATGATGATGATGATGATGATGATGATGATGATGATTTGAGACACAGTCTCACTCTGTCACCCAGGCTGGAGTGCAATAGCTTAATCTCGGCTCACTGCAACTTCCACCTCCCAGGCTCAAGTGACTCCCCCAACTGAGGCTCCCAAGCTGGAAACTTAGGTGCCACAATGCCTTGGCTAAGTTTTGTGTTTTTTTGCAGAGACAAAATTTCACCATGTTGCCCAGGCCAGTCTTGAACTCCTGGACTCAACCATCTGCCTGCCTTGGCCTCCCGAATCTTTCCTAGATTACTAATAAGGTTTGTTCATTTATTATC
>NW_012116788.1:1809923-1812519 GCF_000951035.1 Colobus angolensis palliatus | reverse complement strand
GATGGTCTCGATCTCCTGACCTCGTGATCCGCCCGTCTCGGCCTCCCAAAGTGCTGGGATTACAGGCTTGAGCCACCGCGCCCGGCCTGCTTAGGGTATATTTTTATAGAGCAATAATAAATATTTTAGTGTTAATTATCTTCTTGTTGCCCAAATTTAAAAAGACTTTTTTTTTTTGTGGAAAAGATGGAGAAGGAAGAGTGTTGATTCGTTCCAAAGAGAATTTCATAGTAAGTTATTACTACTGTAACTGTTAATGAAAAAGATGTGTGTGTGTGTGTGTGTGTGTGTGCGCGCGCGTGTGTTTCTTAAGAGCTCTGTTAGCATCAAGGCCATTCCTTGACCTTCTCCTTAAGGTCAGGTATAGTTAAAAGGTAAAATAATATTAAGCAAAACAGTGTTATTTTTACAAAAGACTAAATGTGGTCAAGATGCCCTCTAGTGGAAGGTTAAGTCCTCTCTACAATCAAACTGACAGCACAGAAAATCCGGTATCCCTCAATTTATAAAATGCTCCACATATTCAATTGTTATGTGGGGCTTTTGCTTTTTATGAATAATAGCATCAATAACAGAGTTAAGAAATTAATTTCCTCATAGTTCATATGTTCTTTTTGAAGGGATTTTGCTTACTTTGATTGCTTCCAAGATGCATTATCCTATAAACAGGAACAACCAAATTATCATGGTCACCAAATTCTATTCTCTCTGTTCAAAAAAGATATTAGTTATTCAATCTACTCTTTCTGGTAAGCTCACACAAGTAAATATTGACTTGTTCAATATATAATCTGAATGTGTTATCAGAATCTGCTTTAATGTTATGAAAAGTTGCTTTAATATTATGAAATAAAATATTTTACAAAGTCATCAAGATAACTAATGTCAAAATAAATATCTAAAAAAGGATGAGAGAAATGCTTATTTTATGACTTTCAGAGTTACTGTTCTTGAAAAAGAGATTGCTCTGTAGCCTTAGAGGCTACTCCAGCATCTTGTTAATAGTGGAAATCAATAAACATTACTGGTAGGAGGGCAGACAAGTTATTTCCTAATCATCTGATGTAAAATCTCTTTTGGATAAATTATTAAGATGATTGGAGTGGCAAGATATCTGTAAAATGCTAAAGTTCATTGCTTCATTTATTAAAAATATCCTATAAGATTCACACATAGACAGCCCCTTGGTTATGACAAAAGTACAAATAGCACTAAAGTACAATAGTAAAAGCATGGCCTTTTCAATAAATTGTTCTGGGCCAACTGGATACCTATATGGACAAGAAAGGAATCTTAGCTTCTGCATCACACATATACAAAAATCAACTCCAGGTGGATTGCAGATCTAACCATGGAAGGTAAAACAGCAAAGCCTCTGGAAGAAAACATGACCAGCTAGGGGATGGCAATTATTTCTCAAACAGGGCACAAAAAGCACTAACCATAAAGCAAAAGATTGCCGCATTGGACTAAATGAAAATTGAGAGCTGTTTTACATAGAAAACACTGTTAAGACAGTGAAAAGGCATCTCATTCACTGGGGGACGATATTAGCAATACATATATTCAATTAAGGACTCTTATCATGAGTATGTAAAGAATTCCTACAAATCAGTAAGAATAAAACAGTAGAAAAATGGGCAAAAGACTTAATAAGGACTTCACAAAAAAAGACATTCTAGTGACCAATAAACTCATGAAAATGTGTTCAACTTCTTTGACTAAGAAAAGTAAATTCATATCACAATGTGACCACTGCAAATAGAGGTGTGCTGGTAAATGTTTAACAATGGGGTTTTCCAGAGGGGATAGAAAGGTGTGCATGTAGCACAAATTTACAAATAATAATAAAACATATAATATCCTTTATGGTAAATTCCATATAGCCAGTAGCCAGTTAATTCTTCTTCTTTTTTTGTTTTGTTTTGTTTTGAGACAAAGTCTTGCTCTGTCACATAGGCTGGAGTGCAGTGGCACCACCATGGCTCAATGCAGCCTCAACCTCCTGGGCTCAAGCAATCCTCCCGCCTCAGCCTTCCCAGAAACTGGGACCACAGGTACGAAGTACCATGCCCAGCGGGTGGGGGGGGGGGGTCTTACCATGTTGCCCAGGCTGATATTGAACTCCTGGACTCAAGTGATCTTCCTGCCTTGACCTCCCAAACTGTTGGGATTATAGGCATGAGCCACAGTACCCGGCCTGACAGTTGATTCTTATAGATGTTTTTGTTGATTTTTACTGAACCCTTGTATCTGTATCTAAGGTTGCAATTCAACCATGCTTTTACAAATTTTTTATTTATGCTAGCCACAACATATCAGCTACAAACATGGCACTTTAAAGTTTAATCTGCATTATTTAACATTTTCGATATCACTTTCTTAAGTCTGCATAAATCAACAAAATAATAAATTAAGCCTTGAAATTAGTAGCATTTCATAGTTTCCATGGTGTAAATACTCCATTGTGGCCATTGTCAAGTTAGCCACATGACATTGCTAGAGGGATGCAGAACAGCACACCATGGTATAGCATTTCCACCACACAGATACGGTTGATATAAGTAACCTTAAGAGCATAGATAATAGACAAATA
>NW_012116788.1:1795803-1808833 GCF_000951035.1 Colobus angolensis palliatus | reverse complement strand
ATTGATGGGCTATACAAACCAGAAAATGGTTGAAAGAAAAATCTTACCAAATATCTTTGTTAATCTTAAAATTTTCAGTACAGAATCAATGACAGATAAAAAGAAAATAAAAGAGAAAATGAATCCAAAAAATAGTTAAACCTTTCATGCATCTAAATTGCATCAGAAAGTAATGTATCTAATAAAATTCTACATTTTCCCCATATGAAATTAATGATAAGAATTAAATAGCCTTTTAAAAAGTTTTCAAAGACATAATGTCTTCATTTTTTTTTCTTTCGACCTGAAGCCACAGAGAGAAAACAGCTGCAAGCTAATAAAATGGTGAGGAAAGGAGTGCTTCTTAGTAAAAGTTATGGGTAAATGGTTAAATGAACAGTGGAAATGAAGTGAGGAACCCATCAACCATAAACTCAGTAGAAGGCAAAGAGTAGCTTTCTGCTGAGTAGGAGTTAATTTAACATTATATATTGCACATAAAAATATTTTCCCGAGATTATTAATTCCCCTAGATCTAGACCTAGGTTTTCAAGTTAGTATCAATTTACTTCTGAAGGGTTTTTCCCTTCATATAGAGCACACCAAAATATTACATACAAAAGGACATTAGCCACTGTTACCACACAATGATCTCCTTTTCTAGAAGTTTTACTGCTACAGCACATTTCACATTTCATAAAGTTTATGCCTGTTTTGCCCTAGACGTTCCATCCTATGTGAGTTACTTAGCAGAACTTAGTTAAAGGATATGTGGAAATGTCTAAAAGAGTAATCATGATAGATGGATGTGAAAGAAAGAAAGCCTTTCTTCAGGGTTAGCCTTACATTTTGGTTAAGGATGAGAACCATTGCTGGACATCAGCTTGGCAATAAATCTACCTATCTCCTTTGAAATGAGTCTTTAATCAGCAATCAAAGGTCATAGAATGATGGTAGATATTTCACTCAGCACATATACCATTTTGACAAATATAAAAAATTGGTTCAAATTGACTGAACAGACAGACAAAGACATTACTTGGGTAAATCAAACAAGGTTTACATATCTAAATGTGCAGCATGAAGTCAGAGCAGTTAGGCTCTGTAGCAGAGAGATCATCTCTCAATCTTTATTAACAGACATAAGTGCTTACACTTGAGAATCCCTCCAATGGGCCACATCAGCAGATACACAATTATGGATGGTAAGTTTGAGCAAGTGAAGCTCACATTAGACCTTTTGAAGGTCAACTGCCCCTTCAGACCTAGTCTTATACATGAAGCTAAAGCAGTCCTGGTACCTGCTGGCAACAACTGCACCCTAGTCAGGTGTATCTCATTCATTGCAGAGTATACATGATATACAATACACTTGCGGGAATAGGTAACAGAGTACTTGTATGCCTAAATAAACTTCTTAGTCTTTACTCTCAACCTCTTCAAGCTAAAGCAGCTTGGGCCAGATATGACGCTCAATTCCATGCTGTGAAGTTACAGCAAGCACCTATTCCCCAGATGGCCCTGGGAGTCATGGTGATGCACCTCTTGGACCAGCTCTAAGACCTAATCTGCAGGCCTAGATTTACTCATTTTGGCAACAAATATGTATGAGAATCATTAGTTAAAAGAAGAATAAAAAAAAAGGCTGTGCAAAATATCTTCCCCAGTCATTGAGTGTCCAATTACATAGTCACTTAGCATAAAAAGACAATTCTATATCGTTATTTTGTGTGCTGTTTTGTTGTGTTTGTTTTTACCTTCTAAATCTATGCATTGAGATATGAAGAGATTTATATCTAGCCATCTTTCATCACTTTAAGGCATCCTTTCTTCAGGTGAAATGCTTAGTTGCTTTGGACATGTCCTTCCTTTCAACCCAGTTTTGAATGATTGGATGCCAAGTTGTAGTGTCTCAGTGGAATCTCAACACTTTGGGCCTAACAGTGGCTTAATTCATAATATCTGAGCCTGCATAATAATGCTAGAAGTTACACATTTCTGCCTAAAGCTTAGCCTACCTTAACTACTCTTTCGTGATGAAACTCTTCTGCATCCCAGTCACTCCGCTGAGGCAGACAGCTGATTTGGGTCAGGAGACAGGCTCAAAGCCTGGCTTTACCACCTGCTAGCTTTGTAATCTCTGTTAAGTCTCATAGACTTTGAGCTTTGCTTCTTTCATCAGTAAAATGGGATTGAGTCTACCTCATAGATTTATAGGACAGTAGAGATAATGTTTGTAAACTTGTAAAGAACAGTGCCTGACACATAGTCTATGTTCAATAGATATCAATTGAGTCTAAATCTGACAGATGTAGTCTGTTGGAATTTAGCATGTGTAAACATTTATTGTCTATAATCTTTACTGCCAATGGGTTTCATTTTAAAAATCTCTAAATTTCGGCAATAAATTAATTGCTAGAATTTTAGAGGATGGGTTTGTTGTATCCTAAATAGAAATAAAAATTATTGCAGCTAAAAGCATTTCCTTGTATGTGAAATTAAGGCTTGTGACTACATGCCAAGCAATTCGCAAATAAGTATCTTATTCTAGGCTGCCACTTACCCTCTTGGAAGCTTTCTGAGACAATTAATGAGCTTATCCAAAAATTTGTGGAATTCAAGTAAATTTTCACTGGGCTGTTTGATTGCTCACTCTGTTGGGTGGATTATAGTTTATTGGAGGGGGGCCATAGTTGACAGTGCAACTGATGTACCAAGAAACAGGGAAAGAAAATCACCCCAAATAGGTATTAAGATTTTAATTGGTTTCACAAGGCATTTCGCAGACTCTATTCAGGAGCTAATGATGGATTTTAAAGAAATACCAGAAGAGTGCCATCATAATCATTTAGGGATTTCTATTTTACATTCATAAATATTAATTGGACACATTACCACTGTCTAAAAATGGTCTGATAATTATTGACCACAATAGCCACAATATTAGACTTCTTAACCTAGCGCTTCCTACTGTTAATTTTGGCAATGAATATGCAAATTACTAAGATTGTTTGGGGATTCTAAACTTTGAAAAGCAACCGTGGGGGAGTAGGAGGACATTATTTGAAAATTAGCAAGAAAGGGAGAAGCCAGCAGGAAGCAGTGGCTCAACTCTCTCTTCATCTCTACTTACTGCCCGTTCTCCTTCATCTGCTCATATGATCTAGGCCGTGCTGACTAGATCTGCATGCCTTGAACTTCTGAGCTAATGATGCAAAGAAGCAAGGACAGGGGAGCCTTACAGTGGTCATATAGGGGCCCCAGTGGAGCAGGGCATGTTGTGCTAGCAGCAGTAGATGGTGCCCATGGTGCAGGCTGTAGCATATATCCTGCAAGGGTGATGTCTGCGTGGCCTTGACTGGATGACTTGCCTCTGCTGTGTGATTTTGGGTGCTATTCCTGGCTGCATGCCCCTGAGTCTTGTTGTCCAACCCTTCTTAGGATTGTGGAGGCTACCAAAAGCGTACTCATGAATTCCTTCTGCTAAATAAGCCAGAATCAGTTTCTCTTCCTTTAACTAAGAACATTATGTGATAGAATGATTAAAGTTTTAAGAAGCAAAATGTTAGGCTTAAAAAATTCTCATGGATTGGATTTGATGCATGGTGCACCAAATTTGAAACCTCCGTGATAAATTATAAATTCCTTCATGTATGAAGTGGGAGAGAAGAAAATATAAACAGAACCCATACTAATTAGGTTTCTTCATTTTTTTCTCCTACTTATCAAAGTATTACATCATTTTATCTTTTAAAAATGGTAATTTTAACAGATGAATTTTAATAAAATAATTCTTTAACAGAGTGTTATAGGTTCAGGGAAAAGGTATGGATCAAGGGTGGAATGGCTAGTGCATAGGGCACATCTAGTTTGCCTTAGATCTTGACACACCATAACAAGCTGGCTGGAAGATGCATATTTCATTGTACCTAAGACAACAGCTTTCCTGGGGGAGAAAGAGCAATGTCTTTGTCTTTCTTTCAGACACAAAGGAACCTTTTTCCTTGCCTTCTTTTAATACTAATACCAATCAGTAGTTTCTACTTTGGACAAAACATTGTGCCAGCAGTCTGGAGAAAATTAAAGAAGTATGAGTCACCTGACTGACCTTAAAGAAAATACATTTGTTCATTCATTCATTCATTTTTTCAAATGTTTATTAGATTCCACTAGACCCTACAGATTGAAAGACGTACAAGGTATGTCCTTGTCCTCTGGGGCTTATGGTTAATAGGTATTATTACAATTTACCTGACTAAAGACCTATGTGGCCTCATGATACACAGAAGCCTACAAGATATGTTTATTAGATTATTCATTTACTTTTAGTTAACATTTTAAGCATGTATAAACAATCACCATAACCTATTGGATTTTTTTTTTGTTAAAAAAATTAGTATTCACTTCTGTATCTTGAGTCCACAGATATAAGCAGTATATAATCAGAAAGTTATAAACAAACTCAGATTATATAGGCAAAGGTGTGTTCCTAAAAATGATACATATACATACATTAATTAAAAGGATGCATCTAAAATTATGACCCACCTATTTTTAGAATGCAGAAATGTAAAATTATACCTTTAAAAATGAAGACATCATTTATATACTTCAAAAATAAAATGTGATATAGCAAAGATGAATGATCTCTATAGGATTGTATTGGTTTAAGAGAACACGATTTCTAAGAAAAAAAAAATTATCATTGAAAATATATTACCTGTAAGAATGTGAAAGAAATCTAGTAAGAATTTAGGGGAAAGATTATGAAGTTGAAAGCCAATTACCTTAATATTTTTCTTATTCCTAAACAATAAGAACAACATTAAAGGGAAACTAGCTTGCATTTTAATTGTCTATCTGGCATTAAGGAGGTTCTGCAAAAATGTAATACAACTGGAAGGATTCAACTCCAAATTAAAAATCTTCTAGGCTCAGATTAAAATATGGACTGTGAAAAATAATAAAGATGCAATTGGCTTATTGGATAGAATAGAAACTTTCTTTGAAGTTTGGAACAACTAAATTCCATTTCTCTGAATATTTCTTTGTATTGTTTTCTCCCGGTGGTGCAAATTATATTAAATATAATAGCTTACAAAGTTATTGTCTATAAAACACTTGTATCTTTTGTTATTCAGATACAAGGAAAACCACCTTGTGTTAATGATATATGTATTTTCACTAACATTTAACATGACAGATATCTCATCATTTTTCCACTAAAACCAGTATAGGATTTTTGTTCTATCAGTACTGCATTTAAAAAATCTTGGCCGGCTGCAGTGGCTCACGCCTGTAATCCCAGCGCTTTGGGAGGCCAAGGCGGGCAGATCACGAGGTCAGGAGTTTGAGACCAGCCTGGCCAATATGGTGAAACCCTGTCTCTACTAAAAATACAATAATTAGCTGGGCGTGGTGGCGTGCACCTGTAGTCCCAGCTACTCAGGAGGCTGAACAGAAGAATCGCTTGAACCCGGGAGGCAGAGGTTGCAGTGAACTGAGATAGGGCCACTGTACTCCAGCCTGGGTGACAGAGCGAGACTCCGTCTTAAAAACATATATATACACACACACACATACATATATATACACACACACACACATATATATAAAATAAAAATAATGACGTTAGAAACAAAGAACCATGATTTTATTTAGCGATTCAATATATTTTAAACCTCTTACGAAAGAGAAGGCCTATGAACAGAATGTAGAATTTCTTGAAGTTTAAATGTTAAAAACTCCAAAAAGTAAATCCAAGCAACTAATTTAGTAGCCTGGGAGGAGGTTAAAGACAACTATGTTAAACCTGAGTCAGAATCTGGGCTTCCCTTTTTTTTAGGTACCTTACCTTTACTAAGTAACAACTTCTCTGAGCTTTTTTCTTTTTTGAGATGGAGTCTCACTGTGTCACCCAGGCTGGAGTGCAGTGGAATGATCTCAGCTCACTGCAACCTCCACCTCCCAGGCTCAAGTGATCCTCCCATCTCAGCTTCCCCACCGAGTAGCTGGGACTGCAGGTGAGCCCACCACACCTGGCTAATTTTTCGTATTTTTGGTAGAGACAGAGTTTCACCATGTTGCCACGGCTGGTCTCAAACTCCTGAGCTCAAGCCATCTGACCACCTCAGCCTCCCAAAATGCTGGAATTGCAGGCATGAGCCACCATGCCCAGCCTTCTTTGAGCTTTAGTTATTTCACCTGTCAAGTGGGGACTAATACCCACTTCTAAGATTGTTGTGAAAATTCACTCATGTGTGTAAGGTGTCTGGCATGTAGTAAGTAACTCAACAAAACTTATTTCTTATCTCCTTTTTCACTTTTTGAGCTCTAGTTGGGAAGATAAGCTATAAACCTATGAAGAGGTAACAAAAACTCCAAGAGTTAAGTCACAATTCACATGCACTGAGGTGGCTGGAGAAGATGATCTCTAAAGCCCCTTGCAGCTCTAAACATTGATTATTCTATGACAGCTGTGTGAGAAGCATCAGGGGGCAGTGGATGATGAATGGCAATTGGAAGGTGTGGACAGTAAGGGCTCGTAGGTCGAAGAGGGGAACCACTGCCTTGGGCCGGAATGGTTTAGGAAAACCATTAAAAAAAATCTGAGCTGTCTGAACTACAACAAAAACTCAATTCAATTAGGAGAGTGACTGGCAAGAGTGATTATAATACAAATTCGGGCCAAGCTGAGGAGAATAAGAAACAAAATACTGGTGAGAAAGGAGAAAGGAAAAGGCAGTATCAGCAATTTGGTTTCTGAGACAGACAACATCTGTTAGAAATGTGTTTGGCAACATAATGGAAAACCTGGTCATCAATGGCTTAAACAAAGTCTTTTTTTTTTTTCCTTAACTAGAGAAAATCTAAAGGTAAACAATCCAGAGTTGGTGCTTCTGCATAATGACACTATCAAGGCTCTTTCTTGCTCTTTCTAGCTAGGCACTTTCTGGGTCTCTGTCTCACCATTGTTAGAATGATGGCATTTCTGCTTATACTTTTGTTGCCTTATGCTCATTTGATGGCTGGTATACCTCTGGGTATCACGTTTGTACCCCATACTGAAAAGAGACAGAAGGGCAAAGGAGCAGAGAGTGTGGGCAGATGGCATACCCATGAGTCTGAGCCTTTTTATTAAGAGAGTTAAAGCTTTCCTGGAAAGTTGCCCAGGAATTGCGAGACTTTCTCTTGAAATTTTCCTCTGACCAAAATTGTGTCTCATGGCTGCCCACAGTGGGAGAAAGGGGATGTGGATAGAGTTAATCAGCCAACCCACACTGGAGACAAAATTGCTGAGGCCTTGTAAAATAATGAGTACAAAAGATAAAACCAGGGAATTGTTTTCCTTGATCAGGAATTTTCAACTCATTAAAAAAAATAAACTTTTAAAAATTTTGAGATAATTTTAGATTCAAATGTAATTGTAGAAAATAATATGGAGAGATCCTTTTCCTCCAATAATAACATCTTACAAACTACAGTACAATGTAAGTATTGAGATATTGACATGGACAGAGCTAAAATACAGAACATTTCCATCATCATAAAGATTCCTCATATTACCCATTCATAGATATAGCTCTCACACCCCCTGTCCCTTCTTAATTTCTGGCAACCACTAATCCATCCCCCTTTTCTATGAATTTGTCTATTCAATAACTTTATATAGACCGGGCAGAGTGGCTCACCCCTGTAATCCCAACACTTTGGGAGGCTGAGGAGGGTGGATCTCTTGAGTTCAAGAGCTTGAGACCAGCCTGGACAACATGGCAAAACCCATATCTACAGAAAAATACAAAAATTAGCTGGGCATGGTGATGCATGCCTGTAGTTCCAGCTACTTGTGAGGCTTAGGAGGGAGAGTCACTTGAGTCAAGGAGGTGAGGTTGTAGTGAGCCGAGATTGCATCCCTGCACTCCAGTATGGGTGACAAAGTGAGGACCTGACTAAACAAACAAACAAAAGAAAGAAATCATGGTAGGGATGTACTGCAGTTTGTTTAACCATTCACCCACTGCAGGATATATGAGTTGTTTCCAAGTTGTTTCCAGCTTTTGACTATAATGAATAAAGCTGCTACCCTCCTCATGTACAGTTTTTTATGTGCAAGTTTTTATTTCACTGGGATAAATACCTAGGGGTGCAATTGCTAGGTCATAAGGTAGTTGCATGTTTAATTTTATAAGAAACTGCTAAACTTTTTTCTAGAGTGGCTCTACCATTTTACATTTTTGCCAGCAATGAATGAGTGATCCAGTTCTCTGCATTCTTGCCATTTGGTGTCATTATATTTTTTATTTTAGCCATTCCAATAAAGAGGCAGTGATATTTTATTGTTATTAATTTGTATACCTCTCATGACTAATATTGTTGAACATCTTCAATTATGCTTGACTTCTGTATACATTCTTCAGTGGAATGTCATCATATCTTTTGCTAATTTTCTAATTGGGCTGCTTGGTTTTCTACCGTTAAATTTTGAGAGTTCTTTATATCTATTCTATTAATAAATACTAGTTCTTTGCTGAATACAGTTTGCACATATTTCTGCTACTCTTTGGCTTGTCTTTTTATCTTTGTAACAGGGCCTTTAACAGAGCAAAAGTTTTTAATTTTGATGAACTCCAACTTGTCAATTTTTCTTTTGTGGATCTTGTTTCTGAAGTCAGGGCTAAGAACTCTTTGTCTAGTCCTAGATGGTAAAACTGTTCTATTTTTTTCTAGTTCTACATTTTGCTTTAAATTCATGGTCCATTTTGAGTTAATTTTTATGTAAGATGTGAGACTTAGGTTGAAGTTTATTATTTTGCCTATGTATGTCCACTGGCTATAACTGAAAAGGCTCTCTTTACTGACTTGCTTGGCACTTTTGTCAAAATCAGTTGGACATGTTTTTGGAGGGTCTCTTTCTGGGTTCCCTATTTGCTTCTACTGATGTGTGTCTATCCTTTCACCAATTCCGCACAATCTTGATTACTGTAGTCCCGTAATAAGTCTTTAAAACTAAGTTGACTAATTTTTCTCACTGTTTGTTTGTTTGTTTGTTTTTGTTTTTTTGAGACGGAGTCTTGCTCTGTCCCCCAGGCTGGAGTGCAGGGGCTCGATCTTGGTTCACTGCAAGCTCCATTTCCTGGGTTCACACCATTCTCCTGCCTCGGTCTCCCAAGTAGCTGGGACTACAGGTGCCCGCCACCACGCCCGGCTAATTTTTTGTATTTTTAGTAGAGATGGGGTTTCACCGTGTTAGCCAGGATGGTCTCCATCTCCTGATCTTGTGATCCACCCACCTCGGCCTCCCAAAGTGCTGGGATTACAGGCATGAGCTACCGCGCCTGGTCCTGACTTTCTTCTTTTTTTAAAAAAATGTTTTAGCTGTTGTAGTTCCTTTACTTTCCCATGTAAATTTTAGAATAATCTTCTGTACATTAAAAAAAAAATTGCTAGAATTTTGATAGGAATTGCATTAAAATGACATCAAATTTAGGAGAATTGACATCTATGATGGTTAATATTAGGTATGAACTTGATTGGACCAAAGGATGCCTAGATGGGTGGTGAAGTATTGCTTTTGGGTGTGTCTGTGAGGGTGTTGCCAGAGGAGACTGACATTTGAGTTAGTGTCCTGGGAGAGGGGAAGACCCACCTTCAGAGTGAGTGGGAACCATGTAATCTGCTGCCAGCAGCTGGAACAAAGACAGAAGAAGGGGGATGAGTAGCTTGCTTGCTGAGTCTGCTTGGGCTCTCTCTCTCCCACTATGGGGTGTTGGATGCTTTACTTCCTCTCCTCCTGACCTTGGACATCAGACTCAAACTTTGGACTCTAAGACTTGCACCAGCAAGTGCCTCATTATAACCCTCCAGCATGAACGTCAACACAGACCTTAACTCTCATAAGAAACATGTACAATCTATTCTCTCTAAAGCCTGCTACTTGGACGCATCATCTCCCTGGTAAAACCTAGGTCTCCACAACCGCTTATTGTAATCCAGATATTCCATTCTATTGACAAAAACTTTTTCAACCAATTGCTATTCAGAATATGTTTAAATCTACCTATGACCTGGAACACCCAGCCACTGCCCCCACCCCGCTCTCCATGACCTCTCTTCAAGTTGTCCCGCCTTACCAAATTGAACCAATGCAAATCTTACATATGTTAATTGATGTATTATGTTTTTCTAAAATGTATAAAAGCAAACTGTTCCCCAGCCACCTTGGGGACATGTCGTCAGGACCTCCTGAGGCTGGGTCATAGGTGCATCCTTAACCTTGGCAAAATAAACTTTCTAAATAGAGATTTGTCTCAGATATTTTGGTTTAAAACCTACTCATTGAGAATCCTAAATCTGAAAGCCCCCAATCTGAAATGCTCCAATGGCCATTTCCTTCGAGTGTCATGCTGGTGCTCAAAAAATTTCAGATTTTGAAGCATATTGGATTTTGGATTTTTGGATTATGGATTAGAGATAGTCAACCTATATACAGTGTTATTCTCCCCCATCACTAACATGTAAAAGTTAGAGGTTGTTCAGTGATTACATCTTTTAAAAATCATAATAAAATATTGTAAATTCAGTCTCATATTTTGGAATTTGTAATAATGGAGAAATTACACAAGTATTATTGTAATTTTATTTCATCTTTTCTATTGTATTTATGGGATTCTATGTTAGGATATTATTTGTACTTTTAAAACTTTTTGTTGAAGGAAATACACAGGCAGAAATAGGCACAGATTGTAATGTATAGCTGAATGAATCTGTTACAGTGGTAATTAGGCATCAGCTGGACAGGAGAGGGCTTCCCTTACCCACCAGGAATGTCAGGCAACCATCAGGTGATGGTCTGGCAGTTGTCACATCACCTCTCTAAAAATAATAATTGGTTGAAGGCACCAGGGAGAGGCAATTTCCCAATGGATAAAAACACTTGGTAATCAGCAACTTCCAATAAAATCTCAGGAATTGGGTGAGTGGGCTTGAGTAAGTGCATTGAAAGGTAAAATGGCAGACTTTAACTGATTATGTAACCTTCTGGGGGCATTCCGCTGGAAAAGGGAAAAAAGCCTCAGGTGGCCATGCGTACAACTTCTTAAACACACTGCACCTGCTCATCTCTCAAGTGCAAGGACAGCAACATGCATGTGGGCTGCCCACTCTAAGGGAAGAATCATGAAGAAAGGAATACAAGACACCAGAAACATACCAACATATAAAACCCCAAGTCAAAAGGACAAACACCACATTTTACCTCTACAGTACTTGCTTGGGTCTCTTCCAAATGTACTTTCCTTTCTTTCCTGCTCTAAAGCTTTAAAATAAACTTCTACTCCTGCTCTGAAACTTGCTTCAGTCTCTTTTTCTGCCTTATGCCCCTCAGTTGAATTCTTTCTGCCGAGGAGGCAAGAATTGAGGTTGCTGCAGACCCGTATCTATTTGCCACCAGTAACTCAGATATTCACCACCCCTAACAAATTTTACAAAGTGAACACTAAATTTTTATTTCATTTGCTAAATGATTTCTTTATATTGTAAATTAAGGGTGAAGCAGAATCGCAGGTGTAATGTTTCAAATTTGATACACTGGCTGTATCAGATACAAACCATTTCTTATTGCCTCACTCAATTCCTGCTAAGGATCTTCACCAGAGAATAACAGGGCCTAGATTCATTATAGTATTTTGCAGTTTACTAAACACTTCTATGTACCTTATCTCAGTCAATTCTCATAACAATTTTCTGAGGTAGAGATTATTACATAATTTCAGAAAGGAGGAAAGGAGCCGTTAGAAAGGCTCAGAGTGGTAAAGCAAATTCTTAGGGTCACAGAGTCTATCAGTCACAAATCTCAGACTTGAAACAAGGACTTTAGAGTTCGTGTCTTTAACTGACTCTCCTAGGCACACTGCTTTCTACATGGCGCATGCTGTGGCTGTGAGATACTGCCCAGATACCCTCAAGGAATGAAGTACTTATCCCACAACTGCAGGGAGTGCTGCTGGCAGAAAACCCTGTTTCATCTACTTCTGGGACTGACTTGGCTGAAGAGAGAAACATCACCCAATGCTATGTCCTTTCCCTGGGACAGTCACATCCAATGACTCATCGATGAGCAAAGTCCCCCTCGGGAAAACTCAGAATGGTCATTTCAACTTCAGAACTTCCCACAGGGCTAGCTGAGACTTCCATTAGACTGCGTGGCAGCATAGATCCCCTCTGCCCAATGGTGCTTCCTCTCTTCTCTTCCACAGGTGTTGATTCTAAAAGGATACCCTAATACATCTCCCTTGCACTAATCTCCAATATTATCTTGACACCCCCAAATGTACTATCACATTCGATAGCATGAAAAATATCACACTATGCATTTGAAAGTTCTGTGTAGAATTTCATTATTTCATTGATTAGCAGATTTTATTTTATTTTATTTTATTTTTTTGAGACAGAGTCTCCCTTTGTCACCCAGGCTGGAGTACAGTAGTGCAATCTTGGCTCACTGTAGCCTTGATTTCTTAGGCTCAAGTGATCCTTCTGCCTCAGTGTCCTGAGTAGCTAGGACTACAGGTGCATACCACCATGCCTAGCTAATTTGATTGTTTTATATTTATTTCTTATTTTTTAGAGGTGGGGGTCTCACTATGTTGTCCAGGCTAGCCTGGCCTCAGGTGATCATCCCACCTTGGCCATCCAAAGTGTTGGGATTACAGGCATGAGCCACCATGTTCGGCCAGGAATTCCATTTTAATACCATGGTCAAACACATAGAAATGAAGTTTGTAAACATACCCTAAGGCTTAGATTTGAATATGGATAGATATCCTCAGTGTAAGAACTAAGGGAGTTGAAAATAATCTCACCTATTATTTTCAGGTGAGATTTGGGGATTAAATAAAAAGTGCAAAGTGAGTTTGTCTCTGATATTGTCTGCCAATATTATCCCACTCAGTCCAATCTTAGCAAGCTCATTCAGGTTCATGACAGAGGTAGCTGAAATCAAGAACTTAATTCTGACATCTGGAAATCTTAGCGGAGGGGGCTGGGAGATGAA
>NW_012116788.1:1792701-1794758 GCF_000951035.1 Colobus angolensis palliatus | reverse complement strand
GAATTGCTCTACAGGGTTTTGAAACTGCAGGGCATGCAGAGTAGAAAATTTATGATCCAATTCAAAGCATTATTATAGAGGCATATACCTTCTATAAAGGTTTTATCACAGAACCATATATAGAGAAGGAGCATGTAACTCCTCTGGCCCTTAGGGACAGAAGGAGTTAGAAGAGACAATGTACGGTGGAGAGGATAATGGCTCTGCAAAGATACCCTATTCCCTGAAATCTGTGAATATATTACCTAACACAGCAAATAAACTTTACAGATGTGATTAAATTTCTTAAGATGGGGAGATTATTCTGTATTATCTGTTGGGCCCAATGAAATCACAAGTGTCCTCACAAGAGGGAGGCAAGGGGGTGAGAAAAGGAGACCTGACTGCAAAATGATGTGGGACCACAAGCCAAGGAATGTGGGCAGCGTGCAAAAGTTGGAAAGGGCCAGGGGATGGATTTTCCTTCACTCGCGTCCGTGTGAAGGGACCACCAAACAGGCTTTGTGTGAGCAACAAGGCTGCACCTGGGTACAGGCAGGCTGAGTTCGAAAAGAGAGTCAGCAAAGGAAGATGGGGTGGGGCCATTTTATAGGATTACAGTCAAAGGGGGTTATTCTATGGCGGGCAGGGGTGGGTGTCACAAGGTGCTCAGTTGGGGAGCCTTTGAGCCAGGATGAGCCAGGAAAGAAATTTCACAAGGTAATGTCATCAGTTAAGGCAGAAACAGGCCATTTTCACTTCTTTTGTGATTCTTCAGTTACTTCAGGCCATCTGGATGTATACATGCAGGTCACAGGGGATATGATGGCTTAGCTTGGGCTCAGAGGCCTGACATTCCTGTCTTCTTATATTAATAAGAAAAATAAAACAAAATAGTGTTGAAGTGTTGGGGTGGCAAAAATTTTGGGGGGTGGTATGGAGAGATAATGAGTGATGTTTCTCAGGGCTGCTTCAAGCGGGATTAGGGGCAACGTGGGAACCTAGAGTGGGAGAGATTAAGCTGAAGGAAGATTTCATGGTAAGGGGCAATATTGTGGGGTTGTTAAAAGGAGCATTTGTCATATAGAATGATTGTTGATGACTGGATGCAGTTTTGTATGAATTGGGAAACTAAATGGAAGACACAAGGTCCAAATTAAGAGAAGGAGAAAAACAGGTATTAAATGACTAAGAATTGGGAGGACCCAGGACATCCAATTGGAGAGTGCTCAAGGGGGTTCAGCATAGCCCTGCCAGCAAAGATTATTTATTTACTCTAAGAGGGAGTTAAGAATGGCAGTTTGGGGATAGCACCAGGAGATATCAGCTGTGATGGCTTGGAGAAACAGTGTAAACTGGCAGTGTAAACAAGAGCAGGGCATTTATGAGTAGTTGAGAAACGGTGAATAAGAGTATGACTAGACAGAAGATAGTAGGGATGACAAGTTTTTTGGGGTGCAGTCCAAGTTGGTCTGGTATCTGAAATGAGACTGGCGCCTAATAAAAAGAAGCATCTATACAGGAGCTCAAATGGGCTTTACCCTGTAGCATTCTGAGGACAGACCCAAATTCTGAGAAGGGCAAGTGGTAAAAGTATTGTCCGGTCCTTTTTAAGTTGGTGGTTGAGCTTGGTGAGCTTGGTGAGGTGTGTTTTTAAAAGACCATTAGTCCGTTCTACCTTTTCTGAAGATTGAGGATGGTAAGGCATATAAAGGTTTCACTGAATACCAAGAGCCTGAAAAACTACTCAGGTGATTTGACTAACAAAGGTTGGTCGTTATTAGAGTGTATAGAGGTGGGAAGGCCAAACTGAGGAATTAGTCTGACAGAAGGGAAGAAATGACCACAGTGGCCTTCTCAGACCCTGTGGGAAAGGCTTCTACCCATCCAGTGAAAGTGTCTACCCAGACCAAGAGGTATTTTAGTTTTTTGACTCAGGGCATGTGAGTAAAGTCAATTTGCCAGTCCTGGACAGGGGCAAATCCCTGAGCTTGATGTGTAGGAAAGGGAGGGGGCCTGAACAATCCCTGAGGGGTAGTAGAATAGCAGATGGAACACAGAAGTGATTTCCTTGAGGA
>NW_012116788.1:1790230-1791206 GCF_000951035.1 Colobus angolensis palliatus | reverse complement strand
GTTGTGGAGGAAGGTATTGAGGACAGGAGAGTATATGGGTTTGGCACTACAGGGTGGATAGGCAAAATAATTTGATAAGGAGGAGATCCTGAACTAACCTGTAAGACTTGCCCGGTTTTTGGACAGGTAAAATGGGGGAATTGTAAGGAGAGTTTATAGGTCTTAGAAGCCCATGCTCTAACAGGCGAGTGATAACAGGCTTTAATCCTTTTAAAGCATGCTGTGGGATGGGATATCGGCGTTGGGCAGGGTAAGGGTGATTAGGTTTTAATGGGATGGTAATGGGCATGTGATCGGTTGCCAGGGAAGGAGTAGAGATGTCCCATACTTGTGGGTTAAGGTGGGGCAATACGAGAGGAAGATACAAAGGAGGCTTTGGGTTGAGAAGAAGGGCGGCAATGAGATGTGGCTGTAGACCAGGAATAGTCAGGGAAGCAGATAATTTGGTTAAAATGTCTCTGCCTAATAAGGGAACTGGGCAGGTGGGGATAACTAAAAAAGAGTGCATAAAAGAATGTTGTCCAAGTTGGCACCAGAGTGGGGGGAGTTTTAAGAGGTTTGGAAGCTTGGCTGTCAATACCCACAACAGTTATGGGGGTGAGGGAAACAGGCCCTTGAAAAGAAGGTAATGTGGAGTGGGTAGCCCCCATATCAATTAAACAGGGGACGGATTTACCCTCCACTGTAAGAGTTACCCGAAGCTTGGTGTCCATGATGGTCCAGGGGGTTTCTGAGGCGAGAGGACAGTGTCAGTCTTCAGCCGCCAAGCTGAGGAGATCTGGGAAGGAGTCATCCAAGGAATGCTGAATTTGGGCTCCAGGGACTTTAGGAGCAGCAGCGATGTGAGTCGGACAGTGCTACCTCCAGTGGGGGCCCATACGGACAGGGCACAACTTAGGAGGAATCCTGGGCTGCGGGCATTCCAAGGCCCAGTGGCCAGGCTTTTGGCATTTGAAGCAAGGTCCATGAGGAGGTT
>NW_012116788.1:1783504-1785425 GCF_000951035.1 Colobus angolensis palliatus | reverse complement strand
GGGGAATGGAGAGCCGAAGGTTACCCATAGTGAAGGAGGTAAGTTTAAAGAGAAAAGTAGAGACACGGAGAAGGGTGTGGATGAGCAGCCCTGGGTTGCAATGTGGGTGAGCAGCCAAAACAGGCGTCCCCGCAATTGACTTGCCACCAAAGGAATGTGGGTGAATGACCAAGGCAGGCATCCCCACTGGGTGAGACACCAAGGGAAGGCTGTCTTCCCGAATCCATGACCGGCGCCAGAGTTTTGGGTCCACGGATAAAATGCATCTCCTTTGTCTCTACTAGAGAGGAAAAAGAACTGGAATTGGAAGGATGGGGAGATTGAACAGTAGCAAGAAAGGGAGATTGAAGGGTAGCAAGACAAGCTGGAGAAGAGAGTGAAAAGACCGCTTACCTGATTTGAAGTTGGTGAGATGTTCCTTGGGCTGGTCAGTCTGAGTGTAGGATCTTTCTCATGGAGCAAAGAGCAGGAGGACAGGGTATTGATCTCCCAAGGGAGGTCCCCCGATCCGAGTCATGGCACCAAATTTCACTCTCGTCTGTGTGAAGAGACTGCCGAACAGGCTTTGTGCGAGCAACGCAAAGGTAGGCTGAGTCCGAAAAGAGAGTCAGTGAAGGGAGATAGGGGAGGGGCCATTTTACAGGATTTGGGTAGGTAAAGGAAAATTACAGTCAAAGGCAGTTGTTCTCTGGTGGGCAGGGGAAGGGGTAACAAGGTGCACAGTTGGGGAGCCTTTGAGCCAGGAAGAGCCAGGAAAAGGAATTTCACAAGGTAATGTCATCAGTTAAGGCAGGAACAGGCCATTTTCACTTCTTGTGTGATTCTTCAGTTACTTCAGGCCATCTGAATGTATACATGCAGGTCACAGGGGATATGATGGCTTAGCTTGGGCTCAGAGGCCTGACATTTTCTCCTAGAGCCTCCAGAGTCAGCCCTCACCATCTGTTTAGACCTGTAGTTTCCAAAACTGGAAGAGAACAAATTTGTATTTTTTTAAGCCAACTAAATCAGTGATAACTTGTTAGAGCAGCACTAGGAAACTAATTCATGCTTAATCTTTACCGAGTCCTGGGTAGAAGCAAAGGAAGACTATTTCCTGTGAGACCTGCCAGTTGGTTTGCATGGCCTGGGAGTATGTGTGCTTGGGAGGAGGACAGGATATGTGGAGATCAGATCCTGAAAGGTCTTCTTTCCACGCAAAGAAACTGGAAATAATGCTGAAGGTAAGCAGAGGCCACTGAAGGATTGAAAGCAGGGGAGTGTGGCAAAATCAGAACTGCATTTCAGAAGGATGGATTGGAGTCTACAACTAGGGAGAGCTGATGAGAGGCTACTTAAGTATTCTGGACAAGAAATGATGAGAGGCTTTCTCTGATCACCCTCTACAAAACGCCCTTGCTTATTCTTTGAAATTTGGGATGAGAGGATTTACAAAAAAAAAAAGGTTGTACTCTGCAAATATTTGAAAGGCTGTCATGAGGCAGATTAGACATGGTCTGTGCTGCTCCGAGTTTGAGGGATACATCAGTCATAAGAGGATATTAAGTGCACTATCCGGAATCACATAATTAATAATTTGTCTAAAAATCGCATAGACTTCTTCACAGATAATTATGCTTTACATTTCATTTTTTCAACAAATAATCATTTGAGTAGTTAGGGTGTGGCAGGCATCAGCCCTGTATATGACGGTGAACCAGACAAACGCACGGCCTGGATGGAGTTTCTTTGCGTAAGGTACTGTTTACATATAACTTTTATATAACATAACCGTTTAATCGAGAAGCAAGCTCACAGTCGGGATAGCTGAAAAAAGACTAATATACCGGCGAGGTTGGTTTGGAGTGAACGCCGGCCTGGGAAAATCCAGACGATAACTGAAAAGCTGTCGCTGAAGGCGAAGGAGCCCCTGGCACTTCCC
>NW_012116788.1:1778270-1782692 GCF_000951035.1 Colobus angolensis palliatus | reverse complement strand
AACTTACCCAGTGGAGTTGGCTTTCCTTCTTTCCTGCTTTTTCGAACTTACGTGAATATGTTAATTATTCAGAGAGACAGGAGGAAGACCTAAAAAGAGGAGACCAGACAGTGTGATTTAAATCCCAACATTCTCATTTTATTTATTTTTTTTTTAAACTTAAGGCATTCAGAACGATGGAGTACATGACAGAATCCACCGACCGCAGCCCTGGACACATGTGAGTGCGACACTTCTTCTTTCCCCCTTGCATGTGAAAATCTTCTGTGAACCCTGGAAACTCACTATGGGGAATGCTTGAGGGTGGGTGGGAAAGAGCTTCTATTGTCATAAATGGGAAAAAATAAAAGTCTTATTTCTGTAGAAAATCGAATTCGTTTCTGGTTATAAAGCTTATTCTAGTAAATACACTCTCTAAGAGGGTTAAAATATTTTCCATACATTCTTTTATATCAGCACTGTCCAATATGTAGCCATTAGCTACGTGTGGCTATTTAAATTTACTTTTTACTTACATATCCTTACTTTTTTTTTTTTGAGACAGAATCTCGCTCTGTTGCCCAGGCTGGAGTGCAGTAGTGTGATCTCGGCTCTTTGCAACCTCCGCCTCCCGAGTTCAAGCAATTCCCTGCTTCAGCCTCCCGAGTAGCTGGGAATAACTTACTGTTTTTTATTGGAGATTATAATATCATAATTTTTAAATTTTGAACATCTTAAAACTTAATTATCAATTTTTAATTTCTTGCATTTAAGTTCAAATTAATTTTTTTTTTTTTTTGCTGATAAATAGGTTTGATGATACAGTGTTCTTCAAAGAGATGGCTACAGAGACTTTTAAACGATAATCCTGGAATCGTTCAGCACAGACCAATTAGCTAAATCTAAAATAAATTGGCTTCTTACCACAACTACCCTGTAAACATTGCAGTCCTTCTGTCTAAAATGATCCTAATCTCATAGGAAAACACTAACTATGGAGAAAGTAGCTTGGAATTCAGTGGTTAGTGAAAGCAGGAACTTTGGCCCCCTTCCCTGTGATGCTTTAAGTCTTCCCTTGTCACTCAGTTATCTCTGGGTTTGAATAAGCCATCTGAAAATGTCTTTGGAGCTCAGCATAGTACTGATCTTCCTTGTTCTGTCAGTAGCTTTTAACAGACACTTGTGGAAGGGCTCAGATTCCTTCACAAAACCCTTTGTTGGAATGGGTTGTTTGACCATTATACTTTTTCTATGCCGGACAACTAGCACTTCTGAAAGAGCCTGGTAAGCTCTGTCAGGAACTGCTTGCTTTCCAGGTGGCACCACTGGCTCTACTCTGTCAACATAAGCCCCAAGCAGTTTAAGTTGGAAGTTTCCTAAATTAATTTAAATGGAATAAAATTAAATACTTGGTTGCTCATTTGTACTAGCCGTGTTGCCACATGTGGCTGGTGGCTACCATTGGACATGGAAAATTATAGAACTTTTATTTTGGACAATGTTGTTCTACATTAGGGGTTCTCAGACTTTTTCTGCCCCAAATACATCTTGAATTGTGATAGTTCGTCATTTATACTGAGTCTCTAGATGTTGATAGACTTCCCATCCTGTTTAAAAAAAAAAAAAATTCTGCTTTGCGTAAATGTTTATATTTTAGGAGTCCTTATGCTTTTTTTTTTAATTGCCTTTGTAGTGTGTTGGTGTCTAATTCTGTTAGAAATGATTCAGATATTAGTTTCTATTGGTGTAGTCCAGAGATACACTTGAAGAAATGTTCATTAGAGATAAGTAGACAGCTGTAGTCTTTTAGTGTAGTGACACCATACTTTTCACCTGTATACGCTGAATAAATACATTTTTAAAGGCTTGGTGTTTAGAAATGAGGTGATTGAATTAAAAAGAGACAAACTGATCTTACATATTCTTGATATAGGATTTTCTTTTTGGTTTTTGCCATTGACACACTATTGCCTTGTTAATTGATTCTTACTTGGTTTTCCAATTTTCAATAAGGGATAATGAATAACAGTGCTTCTCAAATTTTTCTCAAGTTTGTTACTACACTTGCGGTTAGGAAGTTTATCTGTTTATTTGTAAAAGTTAATGTGAATGTTTGTGTCTGCATAGAAAATGTTTGGAAGGATATCTACAAATTGTTAATAAATGTTACCTTTATGGATAGTGTTGGTTGGGTGTGGTAAAGAGCACGTTAACATTTTTTTATTGTATTTAAGTATTTAAAATTAAAATTAGTGCAAGATTTGTATTCTTCATCAATATACCTCCGTTTGTTTTAATGTGACAATATAGTTTCATTTGCTTTTAATAAAAAAAAGACTTGTTTAGACCCATACTGGCTATTTAAATGTAGATTTGAATTAAAAAAAAAAGTACGTTGAGTTTCTCAGTTGTACTGGTCACTTTTCATGGCCCAGTTTGCCACATGTGGCTAGTGGCTGTCTTGTTGTACAGACCAGAATAAAACATTTCTGTCATGGCATGAAGTTCTGTTGAACACTACTGATTCTCTAGAAGCTTTAGGACATCGGCCTTGTATTGAGGATTTTTAGAATTATAACCATTTTTGGTGTTTTTGCCCCTGTATTACGGGGTTATTCTTTATCTACTGAATCTTTGAAGATTGCTTTGTTTCTTTTTTTTAAGCCTTTGTCTTGGTCTGTGCAGTGGCGTGATGTGGCTCACTGCAACTTCTGCCTCCTGGGTTTAAACGATTCTCGTGCCTCAGCCTCCCAAGTAGCTGGGATTACCGTCATGTGCCGCCATGCGTGGCTGATTTTTCTATTTTTAGTAGAGGTGGGGTTTCACCATGTTGGCCAGGCTGGTCTCGAACTCATTATCTCAGGTGATCGGCCTGCCTCAGCCTCCCAAAGTGCTGGAATTACAGGCGTGAACCACTGCGACTGGCCCAGGTTGCCTTGTTTCTGTCATTTTTTTTAAAAAGGGCAAAAATACTATGGCCTAACTTGAAGACTTTGTTTGGCATCTAAAAAAAAAAATTTGTGTATTTTAAAAATCTAATTTGAAAAATGTATCCTTTATTTATTAAAGCTTGTGCTGTGAGTGTGGTGTTCCGATAAGTCCAAATCCTGCCAATATTTGTGTGGCCTGTTTGCGAAGTAAAGTGGACATCAGCCAAGGTATTCCAAAACAAGTCTCGATTTCATTCTGCAAACAATGTCAAAGGTACGTTGCAGTACAATTTTGCTCTTTTTAAAGTTGGAATTTACATTTAGAGAACGACGGAGATACGCTGAGATTACACGAAGGTATATGGAGTAAAGTGCATGCAGTTAAGGTTTAAATTTTCTGTTGGTTTCGCCAAAGATTTTAGAATTTGCAATTTTATAGTGTACTTTGTGTGTCCTTCTAATCTGGTAAAGATAGTGTAACGGTATTTGTCCTTCTGTTAAATGATCTAATAGATTTGATATATACAATTCATAGATGGGAGTTGATGTTTGTAAGAGTGAGAGCAGATTATTGAGGACATATTCTTGTTATTATGAGGTTTTTTTTTCTTTAGTTATTAGAAGCCGTGTATGATAAAAAGCACGTTATGTTTGTAGTAATTTAGTAATATGTTTTAAAAACTCTTATAACGTTCATGTGTAATTAAAATAACTATTGTTGATGGAAAAGAAGCTCAGTAAATCATATCTGGAATGGTCTGAAGTAAAGATTGTATTTGAAGGCGGAAGACTTCTGAAAGTTAATGTTTCATTCCTCTTGATTTTCTTTGTTGTGATAAACAACTTTTATCTATTAGGCCATTGAGAAAAACAAAACTGCCTAATGAGTATAAAAGTATATGCCTGTGATTTCCAAAATGGGTGTAGACCCTAACTTTTTGAGTGTGTATGTCTAGAGGGGTGGTTCGTGGACTCCTGTGAGAATTTGAAAACTGTATCTCTCCCCCCAAATATTTACATATATATATATGAACAAATACATGAAACTTTGTGTACTTTTTGAGGGAGTTTACAATATACAAACTTAGCACGTGTGAGGGTTAATCTGTTATAACTATTTGCTATTAAAAGCCTGGTGGAGTTAGAAAAGTACTGATAAAGAACTAAACAGACTTAGTTTGTCTTGGCTTCCTCACAAACTAGCTGTTTGCAACTCTTGGCCATTTATCATCTCTGGGCCTCAATTTCCTCATCAGAATGAAGGGTTTTATTAGGTGATATGTGAAGCCTTTTCTAACTCTAAAAGTATACTCATAGGCCAGGCATGGTGGCTCACGCCTGTAATCCAAGCACTTGAGGAGGCTGAGGTGGGTGTGGATCACTTGAGGTCAGGAGTTCGAGACCAGACTGGCCAACATGGTGAAACCCTGTCTCTACTAAAATACAAAAATTAGCTGGGCATGGTGGGGCGTGCATGTAATTCTAGATACTCAGGAGGCTGAGGTAGGAGAAT
>NW_012116788.1:1769307-1773920 GCF_000951035.1 Colobus angolensis palliatus | reverse complement strand
TGAAAGTCAGTGCATAAATGTATTCAACAAACAAACTGAGTTTGTTTAAAGTACAGTTTATTTCCTGATATAAAATTGAAAGTGATTGACACTTTGAGTTTTCTTTATTTTAAGCTTTATGACTCACTTCTACCATGTTTTTAAAATTGACGAGTTAATAGGTGCAGCACACCAACATGGTACATGTATACATATGTCACAAACCTGCATGTTGTTCACATGTACCCTAGAACTTAAAGTATAAAATAAAAAAATAAATAAATAAATAGCTAGATACATAAATGGAGAGAAATACCTTCTTTTAAAAGTGAGAATAAAATTGCAAATAGCATCAAAAAAAAATTGACTCTTTCAGATTGAAGACTTTTCTGATTCTCCTTTAAGCTCTAATAAAATTTCATGTAATAGTTTTTTGAAATTTTCTGCCTTTAGTTTCCTACTAGGTCCCAGCCAACCCCACAAATTTCTGGTGGTCACTTTTTGGCCCTCCTGGCATAAAACTTTGTCTTTTTCCCTTCGTATTTTAAAAAACCTTTTTAGTTTTTTTTCAGTCCTCTGTGTTCTTGATGATTTTTACTTTATCTTCCAATCTTTCTAATGATTTTTTTTCCAGTAGTAATGTTTTTAAGTTCTAGAGTCTTTCATGTTCTTGATGCATTTTGTTTTAAGTTTTGAAGATTTTGATAATAGGACTTTTTTTGTTTCCTTCTGTTCCCTCATTTGTCTCTGTTTTTTTATGAAGTCAGTTTTTTGTGTATCTTGGTTTTTTGCTTATACTTGGGGTTTTTGTCAAATGTCTAGTGAGTCTTAACAGTTCATTAATTAATTCATCAGATGTTTATTAAGTATCAGCTCTGTGCCAAACTGCTTTTGGTGCTGGGGATATGTGAATAAGTGAATAAGTGAGTAAGACAATCCCTGTCTTAGGAAGCTTATATTCTAATTGCACACTAACCCACCAGTGTGGAGCAGCATGTTAGTATGCAGTGATCAAAATAGGTAGATATATTACATGGTATATTAAAAGGTATGGTCTGTGGAGAAAGGAGCTAGGAAGAGGATAAGAACTGTGCATGGAAGAGTTGAAATTAAAGTAAGGGTGTTTAGGGGAGGTCTCACTGATAAGGTGACATTTGAGTAAACATTAAAGATGGTAAGGAAGGAAGCTGAAGAGTATTAGGGTTAAAGAAAACAAATGCAGAGACCAAAAGCAAGCACATACCTGTGTGAATAGAACGGAGTGGTGAGGGGAAAAGTAGTTGGGAATAGAGTCAGAAAAGTCATGGAAGGCCACAGTATGTCTGACCTTGTAGGCCCTTATAGAGGCTGTTTCTTATTCTGAGTGTAAGGAGTATGGAGGGTGAAGGGCAGAGTAGTGAGATGACATGACTTACTAGTATTCGTCTGGCTACTCTTTTTAGAATGAATGTAAGGAGGTAAAGGTGTAAGTGATTGTAATAATCATGAGAAATGGTTTTGGATCAGCAATGGAGGTGGTCACAAGTGGACAGATTTTGGATCTATTTTTAAGGTAATAACATTTACTGATGTAGCTGGATGTGTTAAGGATGCCTTCCACTGTTCGTGACCTGAGCAGCCAAGTCACTAGGTAGGGGAGATCAGAGTTCCATCTGTAACTGGTATTTAGATGTCTACTAGACACTTAAGTAGAAATACTGAGTAGGCAGGTTGATAAATAAGCCAGTGAGTGGTCCAGTCTAGAGATAATGAATTTAGGATATAGATGGTGTATTTAAGGTCATGAATCGGATTAGATTACTTCAGGAGTTTACATAGAGAAGGAAACAAACTGGAGGACTGAATCCTGGAATCATTCCTTTAATGGGTAGTGAGGAAGAAATAACTAGGTAATGGAGGAATCAGCAAAGGAGATTGAAAGGAGCTGCTAGGGAGGTAGGAGGAAAATTAGGTGAGTGTGATGTCCTGGGAGGAAAGGGAAGTGTTTTAAGAAAGGAGTGAGTAGCTATGTGATTTGCAGTTGATGAGTCAAGTCATGAGTTCTGTAGATTTAGTAATGTGGACGACCTTAATAACATGGGCAATTTCTGTTTAGGTGGTGGTAACGATGTCATTTAAATAGAAGTGAAAATTGGAGAAGGAAGATAGACAATTCTTTTGAGATTTGCTGTAAAGGAAAACAAAGAAACTGGGCAGTGGTTGAAGGGGAGGTTTGAGAAGGGACACGTGTCTTTTTATTTTATTTTTTGGAGATAAGGTCTTGCTTTATTGCTCAGGCTAGAGTGCAGTGGTGCTGTCATAGCTCACTGCAGGCTCAAACTCCTGGGCTCAGGTGATCCTTCTGCCTCAGCCTCCCAAGTAATTGGTACTACAAACATGCACCACATCTGGCTGATCTCTCTCTCTCTCTCTCTCTCACCCTCACCACATCTGGCTGATCTCTCTCTCCCTCTGTCTCTCACCCCACATCTTGCTGATCTCTCTCTCTCTCTCTCTCTCTCTCTTTCTTTCTCTCTTTCTCTCCCTCTCTCCTAGTTGTCTAAGCAGATACTTGAGCATCATTCTAGAATCTGTTCTCTTTCTCTTTCCCATATCCAGTTACCATTAAATCTTACACATTTTTTTTCTACGTCACATGTACTGTGCACATAAACCTAACAGATTTTTATCTCCTAACTAACCCTTGAATCTGCTTTTGTTATTTCCAGTGCCTCTCAGTTCAGATCATCTACAATCTCTGCCCAAATGATTACCGCAGCCCCCATTCTTCTTCTCCCACCTACCCCTTCTCCCCAAACACCCATTCTGACCATTCTTGAGTTATATTCAGATCTTCACATATAGCAAACTGTTTTGGGGCTATGCAGATGCTGTACATTTAGTAATGAGTTAGAGTTGTGGATTTAGTATTCAGTGCATGAAACTTCTCTAATGAATGTCAATTCTTTAAAAAAAAAAGAGTCACGGAATATAGAGAGAATAATCCAAGTGGAAACTTTTGTTCATGAAGTTACTAATAAATAATGAGGTCACCAGGTCTTTGCTTTCTTCTGGAAAATGTAATTTCCTTTTAAAGGACAGTGTGCTCTTTTTTTTTTTTTTTAAGGGAAAATAACTTTTTTCCTATGCAAATACTTTTAAGTTTTGCTTAAATTATATCAGTTGCATTAATATAGTCATTGGGTTGTCCTTTGATTTGCTGTTATTGTTATATAACTGATGATTAATCTTTTTTTGTGGTGATGGTGTGTAGTGATGCTGATCACAGATTCCTTAAGCATCTTATGAAATCTGTTTATTGATGATTTGTTCTTTCGCCTTTTTTTTTTCTCCTCAGGTGATAACTTAAGTTTCTTTTTGTTTTTGTCTTATTAAAGGTACGGCTTGTAGATGCAGGCTTTGTTTGGACTGAGCCTCATTCTAAGAGACTTAAAGTTAAACTGACTATTCAGAAAGAGGTAAGCGGTACATAATTTTCTCAGCATGGTTAAAAGTACAGGTAGTGAAAATGACCTAGTGATAAGTTATTTAGGCTTGAACAGCTTAAAAGTAAAAGAGCACACTCAATTTTAGCTGTTTGTTTTGAGCATCTGTACAGATAATTAGATCACAAGTAAGAGTAGTCATTGCTTCTGATTAGCAGACTTACTGATCTTCTCCAGAGTTATTTTCATTAGGAAAAGGACTGAAGTGAAAACATGGGCTAAGGTACTGATTCTCAAACTTGGCTAATCATTGTTATGACTCATTATAACTGAAGCAAAAATTCTCTGTATGTGAGGCCTGGGAATCTATATGTAGGTTGAGTATCCCTTATCTGAAATGCTTGGGACAATAAGTGTTTCAGATGTTGGATTTTTTGGATTTTGGAATTTTGCCTTGTACTTACTGGTGGAGCATCCCTAATTCAAATACAGAATGTTCCAGTGAACATTTTCTTTGAATGTCAGTTAAAAACTGAAGATGTTTCAGATTTTGAAGCCGAAATTTCAGATTTTGGGTTTTTGGATTTGGAATGTTCCATCTGTATTTAAAAAACTTCCCATGTGATTTCTGATCAGCTATGTTCGGGAACCATCAAATTAAGGAATTTTTTTTTTTTGATAAGTTTTCCTTATTTTTTTCTTCTAAGGATGATTTTTCTATATAAACATGTATAGGCTGGGCATGGTGGCTCACACCTGTGATCCCAGCACGTTGGGAGGCCAAGGTAGGCAGATCACTTGAGCCCAGGAGTTCGAGACCCCATCTCTACTGAAAATACAAAAGTCAGCCAGGCGTGGTGCCGTATGCTACTCAGGAGGCTGAGGTAGAGAATCACTTGAGCCCAGGAGGCGGAAGTTGCAGTGAACCAAGATCGTGCCAGGCTGGGCAACAGGCAGAGTGAGACCCTGTCTCAAAAAAATGTGTGTGTGTGTATATATATATATATATGTAAAATATACACACAATATTCTCACAACCACTTCAGCTAAAGAAAAATTTGAAATGCTGATCTACAAATCATAGGAATTAAATCTGTATACCATTCTTGAAATAGTATAACTGGTTTTTATGACTTTAAATTTGAGGACATTTGATTGATTAATGGGAAAAAAAAGCATTAGTGGAAAAAGTTTTAAATTTAATATTAA
>NW_012116788.1:1756824-1766472 GCF_000951035.1 Colobus angolensis palliatus | reverse complement strand
CAAAAGAGTGAAGGAGTGTTATTGTTTTCTTTATCAGGTGATGAATGGTGCTATCCTTCAACAAGTGTTTGTGGTGGATTATCTTGTTCAGTCTCAAATGTGTGGAGATTGCCATAGAGTAGAAGCTAAGGATTTCTGGAAGGCTGTGATTCAAGTGAGGCAAAAGGTAATGAGAGAAGATGATGAGTGAGTCCTACATCTTGTATTTCATCTTTGTCAGTTATAAGATAGCTAGTAAAGCCTCTTTCCCTTCTTTCTACATCCTGTGGGTACCAGGGATAGTCTGGTTCCCTGAGCATTCACCTTTGGAAATAGATCATTATTACATTTTAGATAATCTTTAAAGATTGTTGTTGTTTGAAAAATCAGTGTGCTGTATCTGTAGATGGTATGTGTGTCCTATACTTATAAATGGCTTTTTGTGGGGCATTTATTGATCAAATAATTTATATTTTAGACTTTGCACAAAAAAACTTTCTACTATCTGGAACAGTTAATTCTGAAATATGGAATGCATCAGAATACACTTCGTATCAAAGAGATTCATGGTGAGTTAAAACTCAAAAGCATTTGAAATGATGTCGGATTTTTATTTCAACATACCTAAGTAATCTTATTTTTACTGATAATATCTGGATTAGTACTGTCCAAAAGAACTTTCTGTTAGAAAAAAAAAAAAAAAAACTTTGTTCTTTATCTGCATTGTCCAGTATGGTATAGTCACTAGCCATGTGTGGGGCTGCTGAGTACTTGAAATGTGTCTAGAGCAACTGAGAAACTGAATTTTTAATTTTCTCCTAATGTCAAACATAATTATCTTTTTGTGTTTCATACCTAAGTATAATATTTCTTGAGGTTTCTCTTTGATATATATGCATACATACTTCTGTCCAGTCTTGCTCTCAGTTATGTGAGTGACACTGGAAAGAGTTAGAAAGCTTGCCTTCTTTCTACCTAGTGTTTAATTAACTTCTTGAAATTTTTTAAGAACTTGCCCATTAAGCCATCTTATTTGATATCTCTTAGGGGATGTCTTTTCAGTTTCTTTTATGATATTTACCTCTCGGGTATTCTACCCTTTGAGTCAATTTTAATACCATTTTCCAAGAAAAAGCATTTCATCTAGCTTTTTAGATTCTTAGTATAAAATTGAACAAATGTAATAAATCTCATCTGTAACTGTAGTTATGTCCTCTTTATTGTTCCTAATGTTTATCTTTTCTCTTTTTCTACTCAGCTCACCTTAGACTTGCAACTTTTGTCTATTATGTTTTTTCAAAAAACTATTTTTAGTTTTATTTTAAACAATCTTTTTCTCAATTTTGTTTTTTAACACTAATCACTTCAACTCTCTTTAGTGTTGTTTTGTTTTAATTAATTGAAAGCTTAGTTTATTTTTAATTTCTAATAAATATATTTAAGGTCATAAATTTTCTTCTGAGTACCATAATGGGTCTGATGGGTCTGTAGCTGGTACTTATAGCTACCTTTTTCCACTGCCCATTGTGTATTTTATTTGACCTCAGCTATTTCATTCTTTTGGGTACATACTTAGGTGTGGAATTACCAAGTAATTCCACATAATATGTGGATTTATGTTTCCATAAATTCCAAGTAATTCCACATAATATGTGGAATATGTGGAAATATGGTAAATTTATGTTTAATATAAAGAAACTGCCAAACTGCTTCAGAGTGGCTGTACCATTTTATATTCCTGCCAGCAATATTTCTCCATATCCTCTTCAACACTTGTTACTATATTTTTGTTGATAGCCATTCTAGAGGGTGGTATGAAGTGGTATCTCATTGTGGTTTTAATTTCCATTTTGCTAATGACTGACGATGTTGAGCATATTCTGGATACAAGTCTCTTACTGCATATATGGTATGCACATATTTTCTCCTAGTGTGTAGGAGAAAATTCACACCGGATATTCTTAATGGTGTCATTTGAATTGCAAAAGTTTTAAATTTTGATGAAGTCTAGTTTATCAAGTTTTTTCTTTTAATTGTGATTTTGGGGTTATGCTTAAAAACTGTCTAATCAAGGTCACAAAGATTTTCCCCTGTAGTTTCTTTCAAATGTTTTAATAGTTTTTAGGTTTTATATATTTAGGTCTTGTTTGAGTTAATTTTTGTGCAGAGTGTGAGATAAGTGTCTAAACTCATATTTTTCTGTGTGGATATTCTTCGTCCCAGTGAAAACTCTGTCCTTTCCTCAGTGAATGCCTTGGGTCTTCTGTCAAAGATCTAGTGACTGTAAATGTAATGGTTTATTTCTAGAATCTCAAGTCTACTCCATTGATCTATATATCCATCCTTATATTAGTACCATGCTGTCTTGAATACTTACTAAAGTTAGTGAGTTTTGATGTTAAATATGTAATGTTCATTTTCTTCAAAATTGTTTTGGCTATTCTGGGTAGTTTTAGTATTGGCTGTTTTGGTAATTATATTTAGTTGAGTTATTTGCAAGAATATGTTTAATATTTCTCAGCTAGGTAGTTTTGCCTTTGGCTATTCCTTTCTTGATGATTCCTAGTGCTACTGCGTTGTGATGAGATAATGTTGTCTTTAGTAATTTCTACTGTTTAGTATTTATTGAAATTGTTTTACTGTTTAAAATCTTAATACATGTTTTTTAAATGAATGTTTTATGAATGTTTGAAAAAATATGTATTCTTTCTTAGAACTGTATTCTATAATCTCGGTTAACTCGACCTTGATAGTTGGTTATTCAAGTTCTGTGAATTGTTACTGTTTTTTGTCAATTTTATTTTGGTTTTGAGAGAGTCCTATTCTAGTCCTTCACAATGATTGTATGTGTTAATATGTGTTAATTTTTTTCTTTTCTTTTTCTAATAGTTTTTGTTTTCTGTATCTCAGATAGTTTCCTGTTGTCTTCTTGGTAGATTAATCCATTTATTACATAAAATAATTTTCTTTTTTTTTGAGAAGAAGTCTTGCTCTGTCACCCAGGCTGGAGTGCAGTGGTACAATCTGGGCTCATGGCAACCTCCGCCAATTGGGTTCAAGCGATTCTCCTGCCTCGGCCTCCCGAGTAGCTGGGATTATGGGCACGTGCCACCACGTCTGGCTAATTTTTTGTATTTCTAGTAGAGATGGGGTTTCACCAGGATGGTTTTGATCTCCTGACCTCATGATCCGCCTGGCTCAGCCTCCCAAAGTGCTGGGATTACAGGCATGAGCCACGGTGCCTGGCTGTTCATAAACTTTCTTTGTTCTTTGTTTTTCTGTCCCCCTTGGCCTTGAGTTTTATTTTTTCTAGAATTAAAATTATGAGTTTTATTTTCATTTGCTGATTTATTTTGTCTGTCTTTTTGCCAAAGAAGTCTTAAGTGATATCTCTTATCTGTTGTGACTACAATAGAGTTTTCTAATAATTTGATTTTGTTTAAAACAGATATAATGTATAATATAGTCATGTTAGTAGAGGAGAATTCTATTTTGCATAATTATTTTCATATGGCTTTTTTTTTTTAAGATGGTCTGGATTTTTATTATTCCTCAAAACAACATGCTCAGAAGATGGTCGAATTTCTTCAGTGTACAGTTCCCTGTAGGTATGTTCAGGACCTGATTGTGACTAAGTCTAAGGACCCGGGAATGGATGTGGATCACATATATTCTTCAGGCTCCGACAACTCTTTAAAATTGTAGTAGAGATACTTATACAATCAGGAAGCATATATTGGGTTAACCACACTCTCATAGAGGAGGTAGGACTTGTGCTCCAAAGATCAGGAAATTTTCATAGCTGGAGTTTATATTGAAAGGTACTATTAGTGTGAACAGACTTGCAGTGGGCATTAGTGTGACTTTTAATAATGCTATATAGAAAGTAGATTGGTCTGAGCCAATATCGTGTTCTAGAGGTTTGGTAGAAAAGGTAGGGCTTAGTCAGATTGGTGAAGGTTTTGAAATGCAAGTGGAGGACACTAGGTTTTACCAGTGTCAGGAAGCCATTTTAGACTTTGGACGATGATGGTTTGATTTAATGAAAATTGATATTCCTGAGTCTGTACAAGTTAATGACCTTTGTCTTTATATTACCACTAACTTTTTTCTTAATAGATACAAAGCATCACAAAGACTGATCTCTCAAGATATCCATAATAACACATACAATTACAAAAGCACTTTTTCTGTGGAAATTGTTCCAATATGCAAGGTACTTTTTTTTTTTTTCATTTAATCCATATCTGTAAAAGAGTACAAGTAATTAATTGGCTTATATGTAATTTGTAGCTCCTGATTTTCGTCTAGGGTTGGTTAAAAATTTAGAATAAGTTCCTTAAGTGATTTCTAACATACTCAGCCATATTAAAAGATACATGTTTTTTAAAAAATCATGCTTATAATTATGAATTCACATGCCTTTTATTTTGGTGTATTAAAATGAAAAGACCTGGTTACAGTTGATAAAATCCGTATTGTTTAAAATTTGTGATCCTGTGAGCCTATGTGATAGCTCAGTGAAATTGAGTAAAAGAAATGACATTAAAATCATTATTAGTGAGCCACTTTGTGGAACATATACAAACAAAATTTTGGCCAGAAATTAAAGAATATTGGGATAATGTGAAAATGAGATCATAGAATCACTTTTATGATTTTAAAACATAAGCTGAATAAAACATTTAAAATGTAGATTATTTCATTTTATTGTACTAAGATAAAACTCTGCTTCAAAAAATATATGAATTACAATTCAATAAATAGTTGTTGAGCATTATTGTATAGAAGGCTGTGTACTGAGGATTGTATAACTATAGATCTCTGCCATGTAAGAATTTATATGTCAGTATTAAACCACTAATAATGATAACTGCCATTATTTATTATGACCATTCTGCATAAAGTTAACGTAGATTCTTTAGTGTCTTTCACCTCATTCTCATCTCATAATAACTGAGGTAAGCCATATCATTTTGAAGATGAGGAAATTGAAGTTTGAAGAGGTGAGACAACTTGCCCAAAGTTGTCTAACAAAATCCTAGCTTCATCACAAAATGAAGCTTCATTTTGTGATGAAGCTAGGATTTGCACCCAGGTCTGTGCCTCTAAAGCTTTAAAGCTGCTATTGCTGTTTTACAATATGTACTAGGGATGAAAGGATAGCTTAAAATAGGGTCAGCAAACTTTCTTTGTAAAGAGCCAGATGGTAAATTTTTTTAACTTTCAGTATGTATAATCTCTTTTGCAGTTACTCAGCTTTGCTATTGTTGTATAAAAGTAGCATGGGTAATATGTAAAGGAATGTCAGGGCTGTGTTCCGGTAAAACTTTATTTACAAAAAGATAATTGGGTCGGATTTGTCCTGAGGGTGGCATTTTGCCAACCTCTGGTTTAAAACAGTGAATGTTTCCCTGATACAAAGCTTGAGCAATATGAATTTAGGTGTGAGGGCATATTTAGGCCTTGTGTAACTGAGTTTTACACATGTAAAAATTAATATATGTCTTACACTATGTAAAGTATATTTGTTTATATTTGGAAACTCATGTATTAAAAAACAAGGACTGGACTAATCGCTGTTATGATTGTGAATAGATACACCTTAAAATATAACTCAGATCTTTTTTGTATTTTAATTCAGTTTAAAAACAGATACGTTGCTGCTTCATGTCTCCCAATGTAAATGAATACCTGACTTTTTTGGGCTTAAATCTTTGCTTGTATATTGGCACATGTAGCCATGTAAGAGAAATATGTTCCTTTGAAGTTTATTTTTAATGGAGATTGAAAGAAGTCACAGGTGGATTTATAGAATCACTCTCCTCCTGATGTTTATAGTACTCTGTTTAGAATGTACACTGTATTAACATGTAGAGTGATGAGGCATTTACACTGCAGTAAAATGGAAATAATAATAGCTTGGTAAATAGGCCTTGGAGTTTTTTTTTTTTTTGGACACAGTTTTGTTGTCACCTAGGCTAGAGTGCAGTGGCACCACCTCAACTCACTGAAGCCTCGCCCTCCTGGGCCCAGGCTGTCCTTCCACCTCAGCCTTCCAAGTAGCTAGGCCCACAGGCATGCATCACCGTGTTTGACTAATTAAAATATATATATATGTGAAGACAGGGTCTCCATAGTTGTCCAGGTTAGACTTGAACTCCTGGGCTCAAGGGATTCTCCCATCTTGTCCTCCCAGATTGCTGGAATTATAGGAGCGAGCCACCGTGCTCAGCCAGGATTTTTTTTTAAAGCATTTTTATTAAGACAAAATGCCTGTCACAATTAAGGTCTGATTCTTTTCTTTAGTCTCTTTGTTGATTGATAAATTGAAAATAACGTTTTGGTTGATCAAGTGCAGTTGGATTGGGTGTTTATTGAACTGTTATTTGGGATATGCTTTATTCTAAATGTTAGTTCTTATGCCTAGGATAATGTTGTCTGTCTGTCTCCAAAACTGGCACAAAGCCTGGGAAATATGAACCAGATTTGTGTGTGTATTCGAGTAACCAGTGCCATTCACCTCATTGATCCAAACACCTTACAAGGTAAATTCTGTAAATGATTTGCCTTGACAATTTTGTTCTGTATGACGAACAATAATAATTCATGTTGTTAATTTTTCAGGCATTCTTGCTAATATTGTTTTGAAACGTTAGTTAAAATTTGTGCTATTGTTTAATACAAAACACTGTGGAAATACAAGACTTTGATTAGTTACTCTTGTATTTTTTATTTAAAGAAACAATTCTGTTAACTTTTACATATTTACTGGTTTATTCCATTGATTTTTACTAAAATTGACTTTTTTTTTTTGAGATGGACTCTAGCTCTATCACCCAGGCTAGTGTGCAGTGGCGCAATTTTGGCTTACTGCAACCTCTGCCTCCCAGGTTCAAGCAGTTCTCCTGCTGCAGCTTCCCAAGTAGCTGGCATTACAGGCGTCCACCACCAAGCCCAGCTAATTACTGTATTTTTAGTAGACAAGGGATTTCACTGTGTTGGCCAGGCTGGTCTCGAATCCTGACCTTGTAATCTCCCCACCTTGGCCTCCCAAGGTGCTGGAGTTACAAGCGTGAGCCACCACCTCCAGCCTGAAATTGACTGACTTACCTTATTTAATTTTTGGGGCTATTTAGTCCATTGCCAAAATTTGGTGCCTAGCAGTTATTTTAAATTTTGGAACATTTGGCTTTTTGTGGCCCATTGGAAGATTTAGTTTGAATATGAATTTTAGCTGATTTTGTTATTACTGTAGATCATTTTTTAACATTCTCTATAGAGTAAATTATTTTTTAAGACTACATTTTAGCAGTTATCTTAGTATTTGGATGTATCTTCTACTTGATCTTTTTCAGATATTTTCTGTAATATAAGTTTCCTTTATGCAGAAAGTGAGTTTATTTTGATATTTTTCTGGAAAGTCATTCATTATCTTTATCAGTTAGGATTCATAAGTTAAAGATCTCTTTGCAATATTGGGATGGATATTCTTTACCTATCTGGTAGAACTAGGCTTTATTTCCCGTAAACTAAGCAGCTAAGATGACAGATATGTTTCTAAAATAAAGTTCCAGCACATGAAACAACTATACCACTGATTGAATCTGATCTTATTTAAAAGGCACTTAGCCCTGTGGCATTCTGGTTATAGTAACTATTTAAGATATGTTTGACATCTGATATATTTTTCTTGTGCTTTGAGAAGTTTGTGGTTGGTTTATAGGAGTAATTGATGACCCTAAGGAGTGAGTTGACACTAGTTCTGTTGACTTGCCACTTCCCAGTTGGTATCTACCAGTTTCTTCTTAGTTAATACATTTGATGACTCTGAAATATATAGTTTTTCTTATGTTTTCCTGTTCTATCCTTATTTTTAGTTGCAGATATTGATGGGAGTACTTTCTGGAGTCACCCTTTCAATAGTTTATGTCATCCCAAACAGCTAGAGGAGTTTATTGTGATGGAATGCAGCATAGTCCGAGATATAAAACGTGCTGCAGGTGCTGGAATGATATCAAAAAAGGTAAGCTACATCCTACCTGCCAGTGAATTTTTTTTTCCTCAGTTATTATTGTTTCAGTCCCTCTTTAAAATAAAAATTTGCTGGTGATTCCACAGTATGGAATCCAAACTTAGCACCACATTAGGACAAAAGTTCTTTTTTTTTTTTTTTGTCTTTTTAATATGTGGTCATTGTGGAAATTATTAGACTTAGAATGTTAATGTATTCTCTTTTGTGTAGGAAAATCTTTTAAATGTTTACTCCATTATATAAAAAAGAGGCATTTCTTTGCTTTATTTTTATAGAGGAGGACCTTCATTTTTGTAGTGGTTATCTTGACTTTTAAAAAGTCATCACCAAATACTAAATACTTCAGTGTGCATCTCTCACATGAATATTTTTCTACATAATGAAAATATTGTTACCATATCTGTAAAACATATAGTCTACACAGTATTCTGCTCTTATCCAAGGGGATACATTCCAAGAACGCCAGTGGGTTTTTGAAACCACAATAGTACCAAACTCTGTATATTGTTTTTTCCTATACAAACATACCTATGATAAAGTTTAATTTATAAATTAGCACAGTAAGAGATTAACGATAATTAATAATAAAATACACCATAACAATATACTGTAATAAAAGTTGTGTGAATGTAGTCTCTTTCTCAGAGTTGTCTAATTCTACTCTACCAACCTATTTTTGGATAGCGATTAACTGTGGGCAGGTGAAACCTTTGAAAGGGAAACTGGATAAGGGGGGATTACTATATTCAGATTTCCTCATTTGTCCCAAAAGTGTCTTTTATGCCTTGTTCAAACAGGTATTCAATTGGAGATCACATATTAAATGGGAATATTATACCTTTTTAGTCTTCTTATTTAATAATAGGCCCCTTCTTTTTTCTTTTATTGGTTATGATACCAACTTCCTTAGACAACTAGTGCATTTATCTTGTAGAATACTCCACCTTCTAAATCTATCTTGTTTCCTCATGATGTCATTTAACTTGCTTCTTAATTCCTTGTGTTTCCTCTAAACTGGAAAATTGATCTAAAGGTTTGGTTACGTTTAGGTTAAATTTTTCTTGCCAGAACAGTTCAGAGGTGATGCATGTAAAAGAGACAAGTAATGTCTGACTGTTTCACTTGTTAACATAGCGATAGATTCCTCTGTTGTAATGTTAGGATTTTTTTTCGTTTTGACCAGCAAGCAATCTGTGGCTTTATTACTATAATAATATGCAAGTATTGAGTTCCTGTTATCTTGTTAAGAGGTTAATAAATTTCTTACAAGTAGAAGAAGTCTAATATTTAGAAAGTAAGTCCTGTTAAATAAAATTTAGTTTCCCTGTTAATTGACTTTTCTTGCAGTTCTTAAGTTTGAGACTTGTCTTTTATTTCAGTTTCTCCTTCCACTCTATTTCTTTTCTTTTTTTTTTCATTTCTTTTTCTTTGACCAACTGCAATAAGAAGTAATGATTCTTTTCATAACTTTATTTTGAGATTCCTTAATTTTATTTATAACTGTTACTTGATCTCACTTTAGTTGGTCTGTCTTTGTTGTTAAAGGTGTTGGCATGTTGGAAAGGGAATTGATAGTTTTCTAGTTTAAAAATTGGGATGTTGTTTCTGCAATATGTATGTGTGTGTATATATAT
>NW_012116788.1:1732329-1756144 GCF_000951035.1 Colobus angolensis palliatus | reverse complement strand
TCTTGTCATGTTGTTTGGGCTGGAGTGCAGTGTGGCTTCATAACTCAATGTAGCTTCAAACTCCTGGGCTCAAGTGATCCTCCTGCCTCAGCCTCCTAAGTAGCTGAAACCACAAGTGTTTGCCACCATGCCCAGCTAATTTTTTTATTTCTTTGTAGAGATGGAGTCTCCATGTTACTCAGGCTGAACTCCTGAGCTCAAGCAATCCTGCTGCCTTGGCCTCCCAAAATGTTAGGATTACAGGCATGAGCCACCTCCTCTGGCCTATGTATAAATTATTAATTCTTTTAGTAAATATTTTTAGAGTAAAGAGTTGATCTAGGAGTCATTTCCAGTGGTGAAAATTAGCTTACACGTACAGGTGGTGTCTCTGTGATTATCATTATGATCTCATGAAGTATAAATATTACATATTTACTGTATTTTCTTTTGTTTTCTTCTCCCCTCCTCTCCCTTAGTCTTTTCTTTTCCATTTTTTTTTGTTTTTAAAAAAAGACACAAGGTCTCACTCTGTCTCTCAGAGCTGGAGTTCAATGGTATGATCATAGGTCATTGGGACCTTGAGCTTGTGTGCTCCAGTGATCCTACCACCTCACACCTCAGCATGCTGTCATACCTGTCTAATTTCTATTTTTTAATTTTTTGTAGAGTCAGTCTCACTGTTTTTTCAGGCTGGTCTCGAACAATCCTCCTGCCTCCCTTATAGGCATGAACATGAGTGCCTGGACTTTCTTTTTTTAAAAATCCTCATATTGCCCCAAATTTTTTCAATGGGAGCCTCTTCAGAATGGTTCCTGTTGTTGTTCTGACATAACTTTCCTAGTCTTTGAAAGCATCCTTGATTTCTGGCACAACACAGCATTCAGGTGTTCCAAAATCACATGTATGGTTTCTAACCCATATCTGAAATCAAATGTTTCTTCAAAGATGAAAGTCTGGCTTCTTTTAGTGTGAAATAGTATCTAGAGACTCCCAGGGTACGTGTGTGCGTGTGTGTGTGTGTGTGTGTGTGTGTGTGTGTGTGTATGTGCGCACGTGCTAATAATGCTTCTTGAGACAAAAATAACTTGTGATAATCTGGGAAAAATCAATGGAAATGGAAGACAGATGACTTTCTACATTTTATTTAAAAATTAAGATAATACACTTAAGGGCAAACTTTTCATTTATAATAAATGTAGAGTACCACTTCCCCTCAGGCAGACAGAAAACCAGATGTTATATTTTCTTGGTTTTTAAAAGACAGAAGAGGTTAATAAATTTCTTACAAGTAGAAGAAGTCTAATATTTAGAAAGTAAGTCCTGTTAAATAAAATTTAGTTTCCCTGTTAATTGACTTTTCTTGCAGTTCTTAAGTTTGAGACTTGTCTTTTATTTCAGTTTCTCCTTCCACTCTATTTCTTTTCTTTTTTTTTTCATTTCTTTTTCTTTGACCAACTGCAATAAGAAGTAATGATTCTTTTCATAACTTTATTTTGAGATTCCTTAATTTTATTTATAACTGTTACTTGATCTCACTTTAGTTGGTCTGTCTTTGTTGTTAAAGGTGTTGGCATGTTGGAAAGGGAATTGATAGTTTTCTAGTTTAAAAATTGGGATGTTGTTTCTGCAATATGTATGTGTGTGTATATATATGTATATATATATATGAATGATTATACTCTACACTAGTAGATACTTTAAAGACTAATTTGATAAAGATTTGGCTTCTCTAGTGGTTTACTACTAGGATTTCTAGGCTATCTTGTCTGAACCCTTGTGTCAAGAAAGAGTTTGTTTGGAATACTTTCTTGCTTTAAGATTCCCCTACCTTTTCACTTACTTTATTCACTCTGCCTATATTGGCCCATCTTCCTGTGAAAACATTTCTTTTCAAAATTCTACATATATATATTTTTAGGGAAATTGTTAATGTTTTATAAAAGTCTTGAATAAAGTCTTCTTCTAAGTCAATGATTTATTTTTATGAATTGCTTGTGAGTCTTTCTGTACTCATGATTCAGTAATTTAATTTTGACAGTGTTTCACATATCAGAAAAATAAAAAAAAATTTTCTGTCTTTAAAAATTAGAAAACCAAAAATCAATATTGTATTTAACTTTTCTCTGAGATGCTTTTAGAGTTAAGTTTAGATTATTGAAGAGTACATTTTCTTTCCTCTTAAGCATACCCTCGGGGAAGTCTGGGTACAGAAGACATCTGAAATGAATACAGATAAACAGTATTTTTGTCGTACTCATTTGGGACATCTTCTAAATCCCGGAGACCTGGTGTTAGGGTTTGTATTATTTCATATTTTAAACTGCCAAGTGGGATTGCAAATTTCCTTTGGGAACCAGCAAAACTACCTAAAATACTAACATTGCTTGCTCTAAAAAGATCGAAGGGTTCTTAGGAACCTTATAACTCATTTTATTGTTGATAACTAAATTAAACTGTGGGTTGGACAGAAGCCCGTAGTTACTCCATTTTGGTTATAATCTTAAAGAGTAATTTGTTCTAAGATTTTGTTAATTGAACCTTAAAGTTATGTGGTTATAACCATATTTAGAGCTGCTTTTGCAGATTGGGTCGTTTTTTTTTTTTGAGACGGAGTCTCGCTGTGTCACCCAGGCTGGAGTGCTGTGGCCGGATCTCAGCTCACTGCAAGCTCCGCCTCCCAGGTTTACGCCATTCTCCTGCCTCAGCCTCCCAGGTAGCTGGGATTACAGGCGCCGCCACCTCACCCGGCTAGTTTTTTGTATTTTTTAGTAGAGACGGGGTTTCACCGTGTTAGCCAGGATGGTCTCGATCTCCTGACCTCGCGATCTGCCCGTCTCGGCCTCCCAAAGTGCTAGGATTACAGGCTTGAGCCACCGCGCCCGGCCGATTGGGTCGTTTTTTATTGTGCATTTGCTACTGATGAGGTAACTCACTTTTAATATACGTCAGCTATTTATACAAAGGCTTGTAAAGGCATACATCAGTTCTTTCTGAATCAGAGCTTATCAGTGAGTGTCTGATTAAACCCTCAAATAATACTTTCGCTTTTAGGATTTCAGTTTCTTTTGCTAGAGAATGAGGGGTGTTTTTGTTTTGTTTAAAATAAACTAGAAGGAAGCATCTAATTGAGTTCTAAAGTTGGACTGATATGTAAGTCTGTTTTGCTTTTACACATGTATGGCAAGGTGGACAATAATTGATTATAAATGAAATTCAGAGTTCCTTATTATCTTTACCAGCATCTACAGAAGCATGTTCATTGTGTAATAAATGACAGAACTTTTAAAGTGGGAAGCATATTAAATGTTTGATTTTTAGGAAGTTTTAGGTGATATCCATAAAATAAAAAGTTACACACAAAGGGTAAATGGTCACTAAGTTTTTCATTGTTTACATTTCAGGTTTGATTTGGCCAATTGTAACTTAAATGATGAGCATGTCAACAAAATGAACTCAGATAGAGTTCCAGATGTGGTAAGGCTTTAGGTTTTTCCCTTTTTTCCTGTGTTAAAGAGGATGAATGTAACTCTTAGGGGTAGGTAGGAGTTCACACTTTTGAAAATAGCAAATCAATTTAGAGATTTCTGAAACTGCAGATAAGGTATAATAGCAAAAGTCTTTTTTTTTTTCTTAAAGAAACGGGAGGCTGGGTGTGGTGGCTCAAGACTGTAATCCCAGCACTTTGGGAGGCCTAGACAGGTGGATCACCTGAGTTCGGGGGTTTGAGACCAACCTGACCAGCATGGAGAAACCCTGCCTCTATTAAAAATACAAAAAAATTAGCTGGGCATGGTGGTGCATGCTTGTAATCCCAGCTACTTGGGAGGCTGAGGCAGAAGAATCACCTGAACCCAGGAGGCGGAGGCAGAGGTTACAGTAAGCTGAGATTGTGCCATTGCGCTCCTGCCTGGGCAACAAAAACAGAACTCTGTCTCAAAAGAAAGAAAGAAAGAAAGAAACAGGAGTCTTGCTTTATTGCCCAGGCTTGCATGCAGTCATGATCATCACTCACTGCACCTCCCACCTCAGCCTCCTGAGTAGCTGAGACTACAGGCACATGCCACCACTCCCAGCTAATGTTTAAAAAATGTTTTGTAGAGACGGGATCTTGTTATGTTGCTCAGGCTGGTCTGGAACTCCTGGCTTCAAGTGATCCTCTGACCTCAGCCTCTCAAGTAGGTGGAATTACAGGTGTCACCTATCATGCCTGGTTTCATTTTAAATAATTTTTCTTGGTGGGGTAAATCCAAGATTTATTGTGATTTTTTGTTCCTCTTCTAATCACATTTGCATTCTCTCTCAAAATACCTGATACTATCTGTAGAGCAAAAATAAATTTAGCCGGGTGCGGTGGCTCACGCCTGTAATCCTAGCACTCTGGGAGGCTGAGGTGGGCAGATTGTTTGAGCTCAGGAGTTCGAGACCAGCCTGGACAACACAGTGAAACCCCATCTTTTAAAATATAAAAAATTAGCTGGGCATGGTAGCATGCACCTGTAGTCCCAGCTACTTAGGAGGCTGAGGCAGGAGAATTGCTTGAACTTGGGAGGTGGAGGTTGCAGTGAGCCAAGATCACGCCACTGCACTCCAGCCTGGGCGACAGAGCGAGACTCCATCTCCAAAAGATAAATAAATAAATAAATTTGCAACTAAAAATGATGACATTTAGCATTTATTCAGGTTCATTTTTATTAGGCTCACTTCGTTTCACATACATTGTTCAGTTAAGAAGGCATTTAGAGTTAAGGCTGTTATTCAAAGCTGAATAAAAATGTCATTGAAAAATAATCTTCACAGTATTAAGTCTTGGAAAAAGACTATTAATTCTGAAAAATCTGTTCTAACATGATGAGGTTAAGAATCATTAGAAACTGAATGAAATTAGTGTGAAAGACCCTGTCTTCTCTACTTGCTTAATCTTTTAGAATAAACATTGATTTCTTTAGCAGTGAGCAAAAAAAAAAAAAAAAACAGCCATGACAAATCAAGGACTCCAACCACCTGCCCAGTTGTGCTTTTGTTAGTTGATAAATTAGGAATAACAGACTTAGATAATACTTATCTAAGTCTAAATAAGTATTTCTAACAAGGTAATAAGAGGAGATCATGGCAGTCTTACAAGATTTTGTGTTTTGTAAAATTATTTTCATTCTATAATTAAGCATTCTAAAATACATTGTTGTGAAAGTTAGATATAGTTCTGTAAATGCTTATTGGTGGGAATAAGAGAAAGAAAAAGTATCTACTTGTGATATTCAGAATGATTTATATGAATGGTAGCTGAAAACTGAAGTTTGAGTTAAAAGAAAACTGCAGTTTTTGTTATTAAGAAAAATAGTATTCAATCACTGAAAAACTTTAGTAAATTTTAACAATTATACAAATAATGCTTGAATCCATTCTCATAAAAAGTTAAAATACACGGAGAAAAATTTTAAAAGTCCTATTGGCACTGCCTCACCATCCCTTCCCCTTTCTCCTGAGGTGTAACCACTGTCATTAGTTTGGTCATTTTTTAGCTTTACTGAATTTTGTGGCCTTACTGTATAGTTCCCATTCTTTATAACTTTACAAATATTTATCTTGCAGGTATTAATCAAGAAGAGCTATGACCGGACCAAACGTCAGCGTCGTAGAAACTGGAAATTGAAAGAGCTTGCAAGAGAGAGAGAAAACATGGATACAGATGATGAAAGGTCTCGCTTTTCTTTAAATCTCTTATGTTGTCTCAAAGGAAATCTTTGTGATAAATACTTTTTATGTTGTAAAGAAATAGGCATCACATAATTGATCCTTGCACTCTATTATAATCTTGGATTTTTATCAAGGTATTAATGGAATCAATATAAGATGATGTAAAGACATTTAACACAGATTTAGTAATTATCTCCTGGTTTATGACCTAATAATTGTAGTGTTAATGTAAACAATTCATTTGAAAAGTTAAAATATAGTCATACTTTGCTTAACAGTGGGCATACCTTCTGAGAAATGCATCATTAGGTGATTTTGTTGTGTGAACATCACAGAGTATGTGGCACATGACTTTATAATAAATAATTACATTATGAATATCACAAATAGCAGATGAGTACTTCTAGCTTGAGGAAACAGCTCATTGATGCCAAGTGTGTTATTTCTCAAATAATTTAAGCAGAAATGAAGACAATGTTCTAAAACAGTTTATTGAATGATTCAAAAAGTAGCTTTACTGATGAAGATGCCGATGTCTAAAAAAAATGGGTTTATATAAAATTGTATCATGAAATGTGAGTGGGAAGCAGCAGTATGTCTACATAGTCCTTAAAATGAAGAAAATATAACTATATTTTTGCTGATGAAATATTTAAATGTTTATTTAAAGGCAATACCAAGATTTTCTTGAAGATCTTGAAGAAGATGAGGCAATTAGAAAAAATGTCAACATTTACAGAGGTTGGTGTTCTAGGAGTGTTTAAGTCATTTGTTGTGTATATAAGTATAGTTCCTAGTGTGATGATTTTGGTATCTTAAGATTTGATTCTCATAAATGTCTTTAATTGTTTTTTCAACTACTCTAGTCAGACTTCTACAGAAAAAAAACTTGCAAAACAATAAATAAAACTTTATAAAATACTGTTTTGTATATTACAGTTAATATTATTTGCGTTCTAGCCTGATCCTTTAAGTTGCTCACTCCTATAGTGGTGGAAGTATATTCATACAGTTATTCAGTTCATTCGTTCAGTGAATATAATTTGAATGACTACTGTAAGAGACAAGAGTTTCTGATACAATATAGTTACATAATAACGGTAAAGGTAGATATTTGTATATTTTCAAATATACTTATTTAATACTTTGTATACATATAAATACTTTGTATTTATTTTATTCTCTTTGTATTTTTTTTTAGATTCAACTATCCCTGTGGAAAGTGACATAGATGATGAAGGAGCACCTCGAATTAGTCTGGCTGAGATGCTCGAAGACCTTCATATTTCCCAAGATGCCACTGGTGAAGAAGGTGCATCAATGATGACATAATGAGATGTTGTAGACTGTTTCCACATACATGGGCTTAAGAAGTTCGACAAAATTACCTTAAGTGTCTACTCTCTATGCCTCCAGATTTCAAGAGGAGAAATTTAGTTTTAAACCTGAATAAACGTGATTGTTTTGAGTGCTCACTCAAACCACTGAAAAAGATGGATGGCTTTGAAGTTTTAGATAATAAAAGATTATGGAGAATGTAATTATTATTGATATTTAGGCTATTTTACATGTGGAATTTTATCACTGTGCTTTTTTATATGAGGCACTGTAGTATTTTCACATAGTATAGTACTCTGGATGTAAAAGCTCAAAACTTGTGATTCCTTGAACATTCACTAAATATTCAAGCAAAAACACATTTTTACATTATTTTTACATTGATTACTTTAGTGAAAGACCATATGAAGAAGCATTTTTAATACTAACTTGGTACATACTTTGATTCACTTTACATCATTTTTATGTTCTTGAGATAGGGAAATTAGGGTTCAGTTTATCACTGGACATTCAGGAGGCAAGTCAATCTTATTTCCTTACGAAGTTAACTCTTCAAAAGCTGTTAAACAGAGAGTTACTTTAATTTTTATTGCAGTAGGAGGAAATATATTTAAAATGTCTGTAGATGTATAGCAAATAGAGACTCATTATTTAAAAGTTAAATAACAATTTGTTCTTTTGTTATTTTTGCCAGTTTAGGGCAGTAGCTGCTTTTCTCATATAAATATATTCCTACCACATCAAAAATGCTTTTAAAATTTTTGTTTATAAATTGAGAAGGAATTTTCTCTCTCTAAATTTCTGTCATTGAACATATCACCATCAAAAAGAATATTAGAATCCAGCATGAAGATGATGACTAATTAATGAGGTACATACTTTATAAAACCATTATTAATCAGATTTGAATGAGGAATGCTTTCCACATCCTTGAAAGAAAAACTGGCTTAGGTTTTAAAGTATTCTGAGAATGAATTATTAAGATCCTATATCTATAAGCAAGATGAGACTTACTAAGTATGCCACAACTATGAGCTAATTCATTCATTCTGTGTGTGCCATTAAATAAAGAGATTGAGCAAGTGCCACTGTGTGAAACATTTTTGTTTTTTTAATATTGGACTTTCCAATTTTGAAATTATGAATAAAGGCCTACATTTTCTATAGTGGCTTCTTTTCTGTCTGCATATTTTGTTAAAATTGTGGATCTAAAAGCCATATGCTGTCTTTGGTGGTGGCCTAGTAGGAAAGGCTTGTCCTAGTTCTTGAAAGGTAAGATTGACCAAAGCAAGTTCTCATTGGTGGTCTGTGTTTACATCTTCCATGTCAAGATATTTTAAAGCATGAAAATAAAGCCATCCTCGCCCTTTTTCGTGTGTTTGAAATGGTTGCATCGTTGTCATATTTACATGAGAAAGCATGCAGTTTTCCAGAGTAGAATTGTTGATGTTATTTAAGTACTTTTATAATCTTTCCACTGAAAAATATAGTTTCTCACTAACCTTATTTAGTCTTATTTAGTCTTACTCATTTTGATGCTCTACTAAGTATTGAAATTTCTTGGTTGAAAGACTGTGATAGGCAAACGAATGTAGCTAAGAGAAAAACTCATCCAAGATCTTGCACAAAGTTAAATAACCTTGATAAATCTACTATACTGTAGTAAGGTTCCCATACTCGAGACTTGTGGGTCCCCCAGTATTCTTAATCATGTTCCAAAGTTGTTATGGCTTGGGAAGGCTGGTATTAATCAAATGCACAAGAACATGATTTTTAACCAATTTATAAATACAACTAATTTACAAGTCAGTGTGGTCATTATTTTTTTGTAGCCAAATCTGCACTTGAAGCTGCTGATTTAGTGTCAAAAGTCACTGAGGGGCCAGGTGCAGTGCCTCATTCCTGTAATTCCAGCACTTTGGGAGGCTGAGGAGGGCGGATCATTTGAGGCTAGGAGTTCAAGACCAGCCTTTCCAACATAGTGAAACCCTGTCTCTACTAAAAATGCAAAAATTAGCTGGGCGTGGTGATCCTGGCTAATATGGTGAAACCCCGTCTCTACTAAAAAAATACAAAAAACTAGCCGGGCGAGGTGGCAGGCACCTGTAGCCCCAGCTACTCGGGAGGCTGAGGCAGGAGAATGGCGTAAACCCGGGAGGCGGAGCTTGCAGTGAGCTGAGATCTGGCCACTGCACTCCAGCCCGGGCGACAGAGCGAGACTCCGTCTCAAAAAAAAAAAAAAAAAAAAAAAATTTATCCATAATTTCACTTACAAAAAGGTTGCAAGCATTCCCGGATACCATTTTTCCAGATTTGCCAAATGTAAACAATCTACCTCATTTGCTTTCTTTCCCGTTCTCACTAATTATTTTTTCCTCAACCATTTAAGAGTAAAATGCAGAAATGATGCTGCTTTATCCTGTAAATATTTTCCCTGTCCAAAAAACAAGGAATTCTCGAATCACAGTGTAGTGATCAGTATCAGAAAATTAACATTGACACAAAACTGTTATCTAACTGATAGGCCATATTGAGATGTTGTCAGTAATCTCAATAAAGTCCTTCGTAAAAATAGTAAATCTAAGATTCTGTGTTGTATTAGGTTCTCGTATCTCTTCAGTCTTCTTTAATCTGGACCAGTTCTGAGTATAATGTTTTATATAATTGACATTTTTGAAGAGGCCAAGCCAGTTGTTTTGTAGAGTGACCTCAATTTGGGTTTGTCTGATGTTTTCTTATGATTAATTTTAGGTTTATGTCCTTTTGGCAGGACTATGCCAGGAGTGATGCCAAATTCTCAATGCATAGTATCAGGAAGCATGTGCTGTTGATTAGTTCAGATGTTCCCAAAGTTGGTTATTTGTTGGTTTTCTGTTGTAAGGAAGAGCTATCTCTTTTTTCATTTATTTGCTTATTCAGTTGTTTTTCATGTCATTGTGGACTCTTGAATTTTTTACTTTAATACAATGGGATCTAGCCCTTAGCAATAGTTATTTTTACTTGATTTTTTAAAAATGTATTTTCAGTGTACAGTGAAATTTCTCTTTGATGTACAGATCATGGCTTTTAACACATAGATCATGTAATTACCACAGTTCCATTATAGAACAGTTCTATCACATCCACCCCCAAAAAATTCCTTGTTTTTTTGTTGTTGTTGTTTTCAAATCCTCACATCCTTAACCCCTGGCAACTTCTGATCTGTTTTCTAACTTCATAGTTTGCGTTTTCCAAAATATATAAATGAAATCATACAATATGTAGCCTTTTAAGTCTGGTTTCTTTCACTCAGCATGGTGCACTTGAGATTCATCTAAGGTGTGTAAATCAAAGTCCATTCCTTTTTGTTTCTGAGTAATACTGCATTATCAATATCACAGTTTATTCATTCCTATGTTGACATATGTTTGAGTTTCTAGTATTTGCTGATTAGTAGTAAAGCTGCTATGAACGTTTCTATACAGGTTTTTATTTTACTTGGGTAAATAACCAGGAGTAGGATTGTTGCATCCTATATTTAACTTTGCAAAAACCTGTCAAACTGTTTTCAAAAGTGGCTTGTGCCATTGTGCTTTCCCACCAGCAGTGTGTGAGAGTTTCACTTACTCTGCATCCTTGTCATCTTTTGATGTTGTCAGTTTAATAGGTGGATGGTGGTGTCTTTTTGTGATTTTTAATTTGTGTTTCCCTAATGGCTAATAATACTGAACATCTTTTCATGTGCTTGTTATGTATAGCTTTTCGTCAGTAAAATGGCTGTTCAAATCTTTCATCTATTTTTAAGAATTGGGTTGTGTTTTAGTTGGGGTTGCTAAAACAGAATACCATAGACTAGGTAACTGAATAAGAAAGCAGAACTTTTCACAGTTCTGGAGGCTAGGAAGTCTGAGATCAGGGTGCTACCTAGCATGGTCAGATTCTGGTGAGAGCCCTCTTCCTGGTTTGCACATACGTGGCTGTCTTCTTGCCATCTTCTCACATAGCAGAGCGAGAGCTCTCTAGTATTTCTTATCTCTTCATAAGAGCACTCATCCCAGCTATAAGGGTTCCACTTATGACCTAATTACCTCTTAAATAACCCACCTCCTAATGCCATCACATTAGGGATTAAGGTGTCAACAGATGAATTTTGGGGCACCATAAACATCCAGTCCATAGCAGTTTGGTTGTTTTCTTGTTTTTTATTTTGATGTTCATATTGTTCCAGAATTGGCCAGTGGGTACCCCTTCAAGCTGGGGCTTACGTCCTTTTGACAGGTGCTTCTCTGTATTTGATCTTGTTCATATGCTGATACAACTTTTTGGGCAGGATTTGAATTTTTCTTGTTCAGGCCCCACATATAATCTACTCTTGGCTTATTTTGCATCATGAGGAACGAATGTACTTAAAAATAGGGCAGTTTGAATTGAGTCATCTGTGATTTAAGGAATCATGAAATGGCTTCATAAGAAAACACCGATGTCAGTGTTACGCATTCTCAGCTTATCAGTTCTGTCACATGTTGAAATAACTTGATCAGTGGGGTAGTGAGCCTTGATGACAGCAAGAGATCAGTCTAGGTATCTTTCTGTACTTCAAAATAATGTGATAAGAAAATTGAATTTTAGTTGATTGACTTGATACATTTTGAAAACTGTGTTATTGTCTAGGGAAAAGATATGATTCAGGGTGACAAAGCAAGATCTAGAGTAATTAAAGGTTATTTGGAATAGGTTGGGCAGCCACTATGTTTCTGTAGCAATGTTGCTTGTATTGTTTTATGTGATGGCAATTTTATTTTGTTTTTGTTGGAGTCAGCACTGCAGTGGTGCCTGTCAGACATTTTCCTTCCGACACAGTTTCACATAAATATGGTCTTTATCACCTGCTTCACAGCATTGTTGTTGTGAAATACTCTAAGGTAAAGTAGTACTAGAAGTAGTTTATTAAGTGCTGAACAATTCTTGGGAGCTGTATGATGAAAATGAAAACGTTTTGGAATCAGCTTACCTGTCACTTATTAGCTACATGACTTAAACTTTCTGAACACCTATTTCTTCAGTTTGTTAAAAGGGCATAATACTGTTCACTACATAGAGGATTGCTAAAATTCTTAGCATAGTCAGTATGCAACAAATTGTAATTCAGTAGTTTCTGCTTTTAAAATTTATAAACAGTTTTAGTGTTTAGTATTTAAACAAGTTGAGAAATGACTTGTTGCTCATTGCATTTTGTATGCATACACTTTTAGAGCAGCATAGAGTCATAGAGTTTGTTCTGGAAAATTCATGTGGTATAGAGAACCATAAAGACAAATGTAGAAATTACCCATAATCCGACCACAGCGATTCACTGTTAACATTTTGATATTTTTCTTTTTTTAATAGGCATTATTTTCTATTTAGTTTTACATTTAACAGAAAAATTAAGAAAACCCTACAGGGAATCCCCATATACTCCATACCCAGTTTTCCCTATTAACATTTTATATCAGTATGATATAAAACATAATTATATGCTCGTTATAGTTAATGAGCCAATATTGATACATTATTACTAACTAAAGTCCATATATTTAGAATTCCTTAGTTATTATCTAATTTTCTTTTCCAGGACCCCATCCAGGGTATCACATTATGTTTAGTTATCATATTTCCTTATGCTCCTCTTTGTAGTGGCAGTTTCTCAGATTTCCTTTTGTTTTCGATGATCTTAACCATTTTGAGGAATACTGCTCAGATATTTTATAGGATGCTCTGCTATTGGAATTTGTCTGATGTTTTTCTCATGATAAGAGTGGGGTTATAGGTTATTGGGAGAAAAACTGCAGAGGCAAAGTGCCATTTTCATGACATAATTTCAATGGTGTTTACTATCAACGTGATTTCTCACTGTTGATGTTCACCTTGATCACCTGACTGAGGTAGAGTTTGTCGGGTTTCTCCACTGTAAAGTTACTCTTTTTTTCCCCCTTTCCTTACTGTACACTTTCTAAGGAAGTCACTGTGCACAGCCCACGCCTAAGAGGTAGTGAGTTATACTGCCCCTCCTTAAGCATGGGATATCTACGTAAATTATTTGGAATTCTCCTGGATGGGAGATTTGTCTCTTTTTAATTTACTAATTATTTCAGTCATGTTTAGCCATATGGAGTCATGAATATTTATTTTATACTTGGTGTTATAATCTGATACTATTTTAATTATTTTGTTCAAATTGTTCTAGCTTTGGCCATTGGGAGCTCTTTCAGTTGTCTCCTTTGAGTGTATGGTCCTTTGCTGTACCCCCATCATTGTGTTATGGTGTGTGTGTGTTTGAGCGTTTCCTTACGTTCTGGTACTATAAGGTGTTACAGACTCATCTTTTGTATTTATTGCCCTAGAATTGGTCATTTTTTTCAAAGAACTCTGGTTTTATTTATTGGAGAATGGTTTTGGAAACCAACATCTAGGTGCTAGGCATGCTTGCTGCTACTGAGAGGTCGTTTCATTTAGTTCCTCTCAGCTGACAGAGTAAAAAAAATGCTGTTTTACTAACCTATGTATTTATATATGTTTACAAATGTTTCTATATGTATCAAATATATCTCTATTAAAGTACAGACGAAGTCATACTGATGTCTCCAATTATAATTAATTACTGCATGGGTCAGTCTAGCTACCTGTCCTTGTTTATCCGTGAACTCTCATTCCAACAGTGTAAAACCTTATTTCCACCATCTGCCATCCATTTATACTGATGTCTCCAATTTTAATTAATTACTGCATAGGTCAGTCTGGCTACTTGTCTTTGTTTATCTGTGAACTGCCATTCCAACAGTGTGAAACCTGATTTCCACCATCTGCCATCCATTTACTTAATTATTAAATTCCAGTATACAAGTATAGTAGTACAAGAATTATTAATCTACATCCTGTAAAAAATAACTTTATTAACTACAGTAAATGTTTTATGTGCAATTCCCTTTTGCCCTTAGTCTTACAGACTGTTCTCATTTCCAGAGTTATTTCGGTCAGCACCTTCTCCCCATTCTCTTTAGTGCAGTTGTTTCATATACTTGTAAAAGAATTAGTCTTATCATAGTCTTCATTTCTTCCTGGGATCACCTGACCTCCTAAATGATTTTTTTAAATTTATTTTTTGTGTTGTAGATTTCTACGGTTTTGACAGATGGGTAATGTCTTGTGTCTGCATTACAGTGTAGATAGAATTTTACTGCCCTAAAAATCATCTGTGTTTCTCCTATTCGTCCTAAACCCTAAATTCTTAGCAACCACTAATCATTTTACTGTCTCTGTAGTTTTGCCTTTTTCAGAATGTTGTATAATTAGAATCATATAACATGTAGCTTTCCGTACTGGCTTCTTTAACTTAGCTATGCATTTTTAATGTTGTATGTATTTTGTGGCTTGTTAGCTCATTTCTTTTTATTTGCTGAGTTATATTTTATAGTATGGATGTACCATTGTTTGCTTATCCATTCATCTATTGAAAGACATCTTGAGTACTTCCAGCTGCTGGTGATTATGAATAAAGTTGCTATAAACATTCATGGTCCGTTTTTTCTGTGAACTTAGGTTTTAAAATCAATTGGATAACCATCTAGAATCATGATTGCTGGATCTTATTCTAAGATTGTTTAGCTTTGGAAGACACCACCAAACTGTCTTCCAAAGTGGCTGTATCCTTTTGCATTACCACTTTCAGTGAATGAGAGTTCCTCTTGCTCTGCATCCTTGTCAGCATTTGGTAGTGTCAGTTGTTTTTAGATTTTAGCCATTCAAATAGGTGTGCAGTAGTATCTCATTGCTGTTTTCATTTGCAGTTCCCCGATGACAAATGATGATAAATATCTTTTCATATGCTTATTTGCCACCTGTATATCTTGGTGATGTGACGGTTCAGATGTTTGCTCATTTTTAAATTGGGTTGTTTTCTTGTTTTAAGATGTGTATTTTGGATGATAGTCCTTTGTTAATATGTATTTTACAACTGTTTTCTTCCAGTCTGTGGCTTGCCTTTAATATATATATATATATGGGCTGAGTGCAGTGGCTCTTGCCTGTAATCCTAGCATTTCGAGAGGCCGAGGCGGGTGGATCACCTGAGGTCAGGAGTTTGAGACCAGTCTGGCCAACATAGCAAAACCCCATCTCTAATAAAAATACAAAAATTAGCGAGGTGTGGTGGAGGGCGCCTGTAATTCCAGGTTCTCAGGAGGCTGAGGCAGGAGAATTGCTTGAACCTGGCAGGCGGAGGTTGCAGTGAGCTGAGATCGTACCACTTCACTCCAGCCTGGGCAGAAGAGTGAGACTCTGTCTCAAAAAAAAAATTAATAAAAAATAATATAATAATATATATGAAAATTTATGTATGTGAATTATTTATATGTAATATAACTTACAGATGATTAGTGGTGAGATCATACTGTATATATAGTTTTTGTGCCTTCTTTATTATAAAATAAGCCCTTTCAAAGCCATTGACAATTCTTTGTAAATATATTTAATAAAACAATACTACACTAGTAGATCACAGAATATCCCCAATTCATCACTCTTCCCTGTATCTAAGCCTTTTATCCTATAACTTATAGTAGGATCAAATAAATATTTAAAGCTTTGGAGGTTATATGGTCTCTATCACAACTACTCAGCTCTCCTGTTGTGGCATGAAAGGGCCATAGACAATGTGTAAATGAGAGTGGCTGTGTCCTAATAAAGCATTATTTTAAAAAACAGACAACAGACCTGCTGATCCTGATGTCACTTTGTTTTTTGTTTTTAATTTTTAATTCTTTATGTATGTAATTGGTATATATATTTATGGAGTATATGAGATATTTTGATATGGACATACAATGTATAAAAATCAAATGGGAGTAAGTGGTATATCCATCACATCAAACGTTTATCCTTTGTGTTACAAACAATCCAATTATACTCTTGATTTTTTTTCTTGTTTCACTTAAAGTATCTTGGTTGTTTTAAAATGTACAATTGAATTATTGACTATAGTCACCCTGTTGTGCTATCAAATACTACATCTTATTCTTTTTTTTTTTGTACCCATTAAAACCATCCCCTCTTCCCCCAAACCTTCCCCATTACCCTTCCCAGCCTTTGGTAACGTCATTCTCTCTCTGAGTTCAATTGTTTTAATTTGTAGCTCCCACAAATAAGTGAGAATATGTGAAGTTTGTCTTTCTGTGCCTAGCTTATTTCACTTAGCATAGTGATCTCCAACTTCCTCCATGTTGTTGCAAATGAAGGATCTCATCCTTTTTTATGACTGAATAGTACTCCATTGTGTGTAAGTGCCACATTTTCTTTATCCATTCATCTGTTGATGGACACTTAGGTTGTTTCTAAATCTTGGCTATTGTAAATAGTGCTGCAGTAAACATGAGAATGCAGATATCCCTTCGATATACTGATTTCCTTTCTTTTGGGTATATACCTAGCGGTGGGATTGTGGGATCAAATGGTAGCTCTGTTTTTAATTTTTTGAGGAACCATAGTGGTTGTACTAACTTACATTCCCAACAACAGTGTATGAGGGTTCCCTTTTCTCCACATCCTTGCCAGCATTTGTTATTGCCTGTCTTTTGGAAAAAAAGCTATTTTAACTGGAGTGAAGTAATATCTGATTGTAGTTTTGATTTGCATTTATCTGATAATCAGTGATGTGGAGTACCTTTTCACCTGCTTGCCATTTGTATATGAAATGTATATTGAGAAATGTCTGTTCAAATGTTTTGCCCATACTTTGATTGGATTATTAGATTTTTTCCTGTAGAGTTGTTTGAGCTTCTTATGTATTCTGGTTATTAATTCCAGATGGATAGTTTGCAAATACGTTCTCCCATTCTGTGGGTTTTGTCTTCACTTTGTTGATTGTTTTCTTTGCTGTGCAGAAGCTTTGTAATTTAATGTCATCTTATTTGTCCATTTTTGTTTTGATTCCCTGTACTTGTGGGGTATTACTCAAGAAATCTTTGCTCAGGCCAATGTCTTGGAGAGATTCTCCCATGTTTTCTCTTATTAGTTTCATAGTTTGAAGTCTTAGATTTAAGTCTTCATTTTTTTTTTTTATTTTTGTATGTAGTAGGAGATGGGTGGAATTTCATTCTTCTGCATATTGACAATCCAGTTTTCCCAGCACCATTTATTGAAGAGACTGTCCTTTCCCCAGTGTATGTGCTTGACACCTTTGTTAAAAATGAGCTCATGGTGGATATATGGATTTGTTTCTGGGCTCTCTTCTGTTTTATTGGTCTGTGTCTGTTTATGCCAGTACCATGCTGTTTTAGTTACTATAGCTCTGTAGTATAATTTGAAGTCAGGTGATGTGATTCCTCCAATTTTCTTCTTTTTGCTTCAGATAGCTTTGGCTATTCTGGGTTTTTTGTGGTTTAATGTAAATTTCAGGATTTTATTTTTTCCATTTCTGTGAAGAATGTCATTGATACTTTGATAGGGATTGCATTGAATCTGTGAATTGCTTTGGGTAGTATAGACATTTTAACAATATTGATTCTTTTAATTGATGAACACAGGATATCTTTCTCTTTTTTTGTGTCCTCCTCAATTTACAAAGTACATCAACTTTTTATAGTTTTAATTGTGGAGATCTTTCACTTTAATTCCTAGGTATTTAATTTTATTTGTAGCTATTGTAAATGAAATTACTTTATTGATTTCCTTTTCAGATTGTTCATTGTTGGCTTATAGAAATGCTACTGATTTTTATATGTCGATTTTGTGTCTTACAACTTTAGTGAATTTCTTTATTCTAATAGATTTTTGGTGGTCTTTAGGTTTTTCCAATTAAAATATATCATTGGCAAACAAGGATAATTTGACTTCTTTCTTTCCAGTTTGGATGCCCTTTATTTATTTCTCTTGCCTGATTGCTCCAGCTAGGACTTCCAGTACTATGATGAATAACAGTGGTGAAGTGAGCATCCTTGTTGTGTTTCAGTTCCTAGAAGAAAGGCTTTCAGTTTTTTCCCATTCAGCATGATACTAGTGGTGAGTCTATCATATATGGCTTTTATTATGTTGAGGTGTGTTCTCTCTATATTCAATTTTTTTAGGGTTTTTATCCTGAACAGATGTTGAGTTTTATCAAATGCTTGTTTTAGCATCAATTGAAATAATCATTTGTTTTTGTCCTTCATTCTGTTGACATGGTGTATCACGTTGATTGATTTGCATATGTTGAACTATTTTTGCAGCCCTGGGATAAATTCCACTTGGTCACGGTAAATGATCTTTTTAATATGTTGTTGAATTTTGTTTGCTAGTATTTTGTTGAGGATTTTTACATCAATACGTATCAGTGATACTGGCCTATAGTTTTGTGTATGTGTGTATGTGTATCTGTGTGTGTGTCTGGGTTTGGCATCGGAGTAATAATGGCCTCGTAGGGTCAGTTTGGAAGTATTCCCTCCTGCTTTATTTTTTAGAATAGTTTAAGTGGAATTGGTATTAGTTCTTCCTTAAATGTTTGCTAGAATTCAGCAGTGAAGCCATCAGGTTCCAGGCTTTTTTTTTGCTGGGAGACTTTTTGGTTTTGATCCTGTTATTTTTTTATTTGTCTGTTCAGATTTTGGATTTCTTCATGGTTCAATCTTGCTAGGTTTTGTGTGTCTAGGAATGTATTCATTTCTTCTAGGTTTTCCCATTTATTGGCACATACTTGCTCATTGTAGTCTCTAATGATCCTTCTAGTTTACACAGTGTTGGTTATAATGTCTCCTTTTTCATCTCTGATTTTATTTATTTGGGTCTTTTTTTTTTTTCTTAGTCTCGCTGAAAGGTCACCAATTTTGTTTATCTTTGCAGAAAAACCAACCTTTTGTTGATCTTTTGTATTTTATTTCAATTTCATTTATTTATGCTCTGATCTTTATTATTTCTTTTCTTCTACTAATTTTTGGTTTGGTTTGGTCTTGCTTTTCTAGTTCTTTAAAGTGCATTGTTAGATTGTTTTTTTCTGACGTCACTTCGTAGTGCCCTTTTACTTTTGTTCTGACCTTTGGAGATTAGAATGAGGAGCAAGTTCTGAGCCTGAGCCTCAGAGAGATTGCATGTTTCCTCTCAGGCCTCTGCCATTGCTGTGAGAACATGTTTAGTTAAATCTGTTGGAGGAAGTGAGGGAGAACGAACAGAGGTTGCCGTAGCTGAAGCCAGCTAACCCTCAGACGTGTGAGCAAGCACAGCTAAAATCAGCAGAGCTGCTAGCAAACCCCAACTCACCCCAGACACAGGAGCAATAAACTTGTATGCCCCTGATGATTTGTGGTTGATACAGAGCATTGTTGTGACATTAGACAATTGATACTCTGACAAACCAATACTGAATTAACAATTTTTGTGGCTGGGCATTTCTAGGTTTTTTTCTTTTTCTTTTTTCCTGTAAAAATTTGTTTCATTTCTCATTATTTTCCAAGAATATATATGTAAGATTGAATTTACTGTGTCAAAGAGCATATAAGAATCTCAGTACATAGAAGAATCCTTTTCAGAAAGGTTGTACCTACCATGTAATGCAGTTTATGAGATTGTCTCTTTTACAGTCTTACTGTTCTTGATGTTTGGCATGTTTTCTCTTTTAATGTTTTCTAGGCTCAATTCTGGTGAAGCCCAGTCTATAGTGATCTATTAGATGAACTTCTGTAGCAGTTATAATTTGTCCTACATGGTTAGTTTTTATAAACCTTCTGAGTTATCATTGCCATTTTTATATGTATGTATGTCTTTCTCTACAACTAGGCTATATATTTCCTTAGGGCAGCACAAATATAGCACAATGCATACATAGGTCCTCAAGTATGTACTTAGTAGTACAATCTGATTTGAGCTACATTTTGAAAAATGAATGGTCTTTTTGGTTGGGTATTGCTTTGTTTTAAATAACTCTTTGAGAGTCCATTCATGAAGCAGGAAGTCAAGCAGATTTTTAAGGTTTTGGAGAGGTGGTAAATAGAACTTGTAGAGAGAGTTGTCCATATTGATCAAGACTTTATTTTGTTTATAGAAGCCAAATCTGCATCTAATCCTATATATCGTTAAATTTTATATGAGTAGTGCTGTGTCTGGAGTTGGTTCCTTCTGATGGGTTCATGGTCTTGCTGACTTCAAGAATGGAGCCGTGGACCTTTGTGGTGAGTGTTACAACTCTTAAAGATGGCACAGACCCAAAGAGTGAGCAAGATTTATTGTGAAGAGCAAAAGAACAAACCTTCCACCATGTAGAAGGGGGGCCCAAGTGGGTTCCCACTGCTGGCTGAGGTGGCCAGCTTTTATTCCCTTATCTGTCCCTTCCCATGTCCTGTTTCTGTCCTATCAGACTGCCCTTTTCTCAGTCCTCCTTGCTATTGGTTACTTTTAGAATCTTGCTGATTGGTACATTTTACAGAGTGCTGATTGGTCCATTTTACAGAGCGTTGAGTGGTGCATTTTACAAACCTCTTGATGGCTATAGAGCACTGATTGGTGCGTTTTACAATCCTAGCTACAGAGTGCTGATTGGTGCATTTTACAATCCTCTTGTAAGACAGAAAAGTTCTCCAAGTCTCCACTGGACCCAGGAAGTCCAGTTGGCTTCACCTCTCAGTGCTGGTCAACCACAGAAGTCTGATATTGTAGTGTTAGCACAGACTGTTCAGTTTTAATGCACAGTAAATTATTTTATTTCTCCAGAGAACTTTATTGTGTATAATGTCACATGTTATTTATAAATAATCATGTGGACAACCACAAATGGCCTATACAGAGAAGAAAAACTATTGGGGAATATTCAAGAACTAGAAAATATGTCTGGTAGTTTTCCTGTGTTTATGGATTTGGACCAGAATAATGCTAATGGGCTGACTACTCATCTGGATTCAAGAATGTTCTATACTAAGAGGGCTGTAGAAGTCTCTATGGAATGGTATTAGATTCCTGGGATGATGATGCTGAATAGTCTGGAATGTGACTTTCTTTGTCTCAAAGAGAGTCTTTAAAAAAATCTGTGTTGTGATGGTACAGTTCCAATTTTGGCATTTTGCCTTCTGTGACAATAGACGGACTTTGACGCTAGGCAAATTTGTGATGGAGCAAAAGTTCGTTTGGGGGTTGTTTCATTTACCCCTTACTCTTTGCCCTCCCTAGTCATGTTTGTCTTCTTTTCTTTATAAGAAATGGCCTGATACTCATAGTCAGGAATAAATAAATAGTTATGGGTTAAAATAATATTCTTGAGAGTATATTCATCTTTGTCAGGGAACAAACGTGGTTATTTGTACTTGAGTTCTTGTCCTTCTACCATCATCACTGGAAAAACATCTGTGGGTAGTCACTGCCTCCCCAAACTGGACTCAGGATGGAACTTTTGAAGCAGTGTTACCTACCCCAAACAACTCAAACCCGTAAGTATGAGAATAAATGATTATTATTTTAAGCCATTGAGTTTTGGGGGTGGTTTCTTATGCAGCATTATAGGTAATAGCTAACTGATACTCTCCACATCTTTAAAATTCATTTCACTGTGCAACTTCTGACGGGTAATGCTTGTTCTGATTGTAGAAGTAGGACAACCCTCTTTCCCCAAACACCTACTAAGGTTAAAGTTCAGATGATAGTAGATGTACCCCTATCGATTCTTTTAAAGTAGCTTGACTTTTTCTGCTACTGTTGTCTTGAGTGGGTTAGTTAATCCGCATACATTCTTTCTACGCATTACAGGTTTTACTGGTTTTAATAGTACTCTGGAAGGTGGCTTGGGGTGGAGGAGTGATATGGTTTGGCTCTGTGTCCCCACCCAAATCTCATGTTGAATTGCAATTCCTGATGTTGGGGAAGGAACATGGAGGGAGGTGATTGGATCATGGGGGAATGGTTTTCCCTATGCTGTTCTTGTGATAGTAAGTGAGTTCTCATAAGATCTGATGGTTTTATAAGTGTTTGGCACTTCTCCCACCCCACTTCTGCCACCAAGTAAAGAAGGTGCTTGCTTTCCCTTTCCCTTTTGCCGTGATTGTAAATTTCCTGAGGTCTTCCAGTCATGCTTCCTGTTAAGCCTGTGGAACTGTGAGTCAATTGAACTTCTTTTCTTCATAAATTACCCAGTCTCAGATGGTTCTTTATGTGAACTATCACATTAGTCGTGTGAAAACCGACTAATATACAAGGAGGGATTGGGGAGGCTAAGAAGACATAACTCCAAGTGTTCTTAGTCTTACTTCAGGCTGGGCCGCCTCTTATTTTAGATATTGGCTTGTGGCAGTGTCAGTTTCCTAGTTTTGGTCCTGTACTATGTTATGTGAGATGTTACTATTGGGGGAGGCTGGGTGAAGACTACAGTTGACCCTTGAACAACACGCATTTGAACTCTGAGGGTTCTCTTGTAGGTGGATTTTTTCAATAAATATATTGGAAAATATTTTGAAGATTTGCAACAATTTGAAAAAACAGACAAATCATGTAGCCTAGAAATATCAAAAAGTTAAGAAAAAGTTAGACATGGCATGAATGCATAAAATGTATGCTAGTCTATTTTATCATTTACTACCATAAAGTATACACAAATATAGAAAGTTAACATTTATCAAAACTTAGGCACACAAACACTTACACATGGCACCATTCACCATCGAGAAATGTAAACAGATGCAAAAATGATTTATTCAATCTTAACTTCATAAAATTAACTGGAATAACACTGTACTATTGTAATAATTTTGTAGCCACTTCCTGTTGCTATTGTAGTGAGCTCATGTTGGAAGTATCCACTTAAAATTCCAAGAGACCCTAATCATCTTGGCATGAGCAGCTCATTTCTCTGGTAAATTGCTTATCACAGTAAAAAGTGATCTCTCTTCATTCCTGCATATTTTTTATTGTGTTCAATGCAATACTGTAAACTTTAAATAACACTGTGCCACCTCTGAAATGCCACTAGTAATGCTGGAAGTGCTCCCAAGAAGCAGAGAAAAATCATGGCCAGAAAAAGTTGAGTTGCTTAGTATGTACTGTAGATTGAGGTTTGCAGCTCTGTCCACTATTTCAGACAGATGGTTCACCTTGTAAATAGATGATGTAAAGTTACAGTATTGATAAATACAACACAGTACTGTGAATGTATTTTCTCCTCTTGATTTTCTCTAGCTTACTTTATTGTAAGAATACAGTATATTATATATATATATAACATACAAAATACATGTTAATTGACTATGTTATTGTGAAGACTTCCAGTCCACAGTAGGCTGTTAGTAGTTAAATTTTGGGGGATGATACGTGGATTTTCAATGGTGTGGGTGGCAGGCATCCCTAACCTCCATGCTGTTTAAGGATCAATTGTACATTCAATTTTTTTTTCTGTGCATCTATAATTATTTCAGAATAAAGTTAAGAGTTAAAAGTTATCGCTATATTATATAATGCTAATATCAGAGGGTTATATATTAGCTAATATGTATAAATATATCTTTTAAAATATGTATTATATATTTTCCTCTTATATTAGCTAGTATTACAATACTGTGTTTATATAATGTATACAAGGTGAATAATATATATATTAGCGAATACAAGGTAATGTTAGAGGAAAGGAAGGAATTCTTCCTTTGTTATATGATTTATTTAAAGAAACTTGAGTGAATATTGGCAGTTTATTGAGCAGTCTATCCATCATTGATCTCTGAGGTGTTCTTTAGAGAAAAGTTAATGTGACGGAAAGAGTGTGTGTATGTTTATTCAGTTCCATCTAATCTAATTTAGAAGAGTTCCATGAAGGGACACATTTTTTTTTTTAGTTGTTATTGCTAAT
>NW_012116788.1:1722731-1731644 GCF_000951035.1 Colobus angolensis palliatus | reverse complement strand
AGTAGAGACAGGGTTTCACCGTGTTAGCCAGGATGCTCTCAATCTCCTGACCTTGTGATCCGCCCGTCTCGGCCTCCCAAAGTGCTGCGATTACAGGCTTGAGCCACCGCTCCTGGCCAGAAATTCTTTTTTAAAGGATAATTTTAAAGGTTGTGATATGGCTTGTCTTAGTATTTCTTTTGGTATTTCAAAATACCTTATGATAAGAGACAGTCTAACATGGGAAATAGTGAAACCACCTTTGCAAAATTATAACTGAGGAAATTATGATAATGAAAGAAATCAGACATAAGTGACTCCATCTTGCCTTCAACCTTTAAGCTGTCCTTGTTCATTCCTGGGCATAGGCCAAACTAACCTTGGGAAGGAATTCAGTTCATGGTTTGACTCTGAAACAAAACTGATAAAAATTTTGTTTCCTAAAAAGACCCCTTTCTCACCTGAGGACCAGTCTGCCTTTGCAGGACTAACAAATTAGCTACAGGATTAGAAATTACAGTTCAGGGGTCATGCAACCTCTGGCTCCAAGAGTCTGAAACTTCCCAAATTGCTCCTGGGGAGAGCGTCACTACTATAAAACCTAAGGTCAGTGCTTGAGGTATTTTTCAGACCCTGTACTTAATGGATCAGCTGATACCATCCAGACCGGTAATCTGGCTCAACCAGTTCTGCCATCCCACCCAGTAACAGAAGACAGCAGAAAAACTCACTTCGACCCCCTATGATTCCATCTGCAACCTGGCCAATCAGCATTCCCCACTTCCCAAGACCCTACCCGCCAAATTATCTTTAAAAACTCTGATCCCATATGGGGAGACTGATTTGAGTAATAATAAAACTCTGGTCTCCTGCCCAGCTGCTCTGTGTGAATTACTCCTTCTCCACTGCAGTTCCCCTGTCTCGGTAAATTGGCTGTCTAGGCGGCGGGCGAGGTGAACCCATTGGGCAGTTAGAATAGGTCTGATAATATCTTCACGTATTCTGGCACGCCCCACTGACTGAACTTTGGAAAGTTTAGCAGCAGATCTATGGTATGACATATGGAAACTTATTTAATTTTACCCCAGCATATAAATGAATTTATCAAGAAGGAAGGGAGACTGGTTATGTCACTTTATTTTATAACTATTTTGTCCACATTTTTCTTTTTCTAAGGAATGAATATTTACTTGAATGGCCCACAGACATTATTTCGCTATCTTTACCATGCATTTCTTTCTTTTAATATGGTACCATGCGGAAGTGTAGTATTGCTCTACTCATAGGTGTGTGAAAGAAAGCATAGCGAATATGACTAAGTGCATGGGCCCAGGAACCAGATGCCCTGGGTTTAAATCCCAGGTCTTACTGTGACCCTCAGGCAAGTACCTTCTTTTAACTCAATCTCCTCATCTGTAAAACAGGAATTTCATTGTCTAAAATTGTGGGGTCCAATTATTCTGAGGTTAATAGTAAAGCAGTATTTTTCAGGTGCCCTGACCTAAAAGGGCTGGAAGTGCAAAAAGAAAGACAAATGGGACTGGAGCAGTAACATGGAAGATGAAGGGGTGATATCCAGAGATCAGGAGTTAGAGATGCCCCTGGGCTGGCTACTGCACCATTGGAGGCATGGTTAGAGTCAAGCTTGGATCTGCTGAAGAAGTCTCACTTAGCCAAAGGGTGCTCCTCTGCTCTAGCTGATCATCTGGATTCACTTCATTCACATAGCAGCAAGAGTATCTGCGACCAACTACCACACATTTGGAGTCACGAGCCTTTCTCTCTCTTTTTTCAGCCTTCTCAGTTCCTTTCCATGCCTAACAAGAGAGGCAAGAGAGCCTGGAAATGTAGTTTGATACCTCCCAGCCGTAGATGTTCAGATTATAGGAGGGTAGGTGGACTGGAAAACAACAGGTAAGTAACCTGTACAAAGACTTCATACATATGCATTTATCTTTTATAGTCAGTAACTGGCTATCTCTAGCAAGGAGAACTCAGGGGCTGGAACATAGCTGTGGAGGGATACATTATTTTTACTCCTGGTTTTGGGGCTTTGTTTTTAAGGCCTTTAGATCCATAAAATTGCATTGATTATGCTCATTCCTTTCTCCCATTGTCATTCATGCCAAGGATATCTACTTCTCATACTTCTATGTAGATACATTGAAATCTGTCTATATCTATCTATCTATCTATCTATCTATCTATCTATCTATCTATCTATCTATCTATCTAAAATCAAATCTTCACACTGTTATTTATGGTTTAAATTTAAAGAAATACTCTTTTGGTATCCATTTTTCCATTGTTGGGCATCTAAGTTGCCTGCAGTTATCTTGCACAGTGCTGTGATAAAGAGCCTCATCTCGGCCGGGCGCGGTGTCTCACGCCTGTAATCCCAGCACTTTGGGAGGCCAAAGCGGGCGGATCATGAGGTCAAGAGATCGAGACCATCCTGGCTAACACACTGAAACCCTGTCTCTACTAAAAATACAAAACATTAGCCGGGCGTGGTCACGGGCGTCTGTAGTCCCAGCTACTCAGGAGGCTGAGGCAGGAGAATGGCGTGAACCTGAGAGGCGGAGCTTGCAGTGAGCTGAGATCCGGCCACTGCACTCCAGCTTGGGCGACAGAGTGAGACTCCGTCTCAAAAAAAAAAAGAGTTTCTCTTATTCTTGCTTACACTGTACATTGTCAAACCACAGAACCACGGGGAAAAGTATAGGACGCTGATGTTACTATCACTTTAATAGGTTAAAGTCCAAAGCTAGAAACTGTCAGAATATTTTATTTCCCAAGTTGCTAAGTCTCCATCCAACTTTTATGGGCTTCAGCTTATTCCTACATAAGAGGCTGAGGCAGGAGAATGGTGTGAATCCGGGAGGCGGAGCTTTCAGTGAGCAGAGATTGTGCCACTGCACTCCAGCCTGGGTGACAGAGCGAGACTCTGTCTCAGAAAAAAAGGAAAAAAAGAAGCCTCATCTTTTCTTTTCCTTTCTTTTGAGGCTTTGTTGAGAGTTTCTGGGATACATATCCAGTGTGGTAGGCAGCCTCTAAAATGGCTCCCAATGATTTCTGCCCCCTGATATTCATGCTTTTGTTTAATGTCCTTCCTTTTACTATGCACTAGGTCTGGTGATTTTTTTCTAACAAAGAGAATATGTCAAATGTAATGTGATGTCACTTCTAAAATTGGTTTACAGAGAGACTGTGACTTCTGTCTTGCTCACCATTTCTCATTCTCTGTTTTTGGAGTTCTTGTTCTGGAGGAAGTGAGCTGCCATGTTATAAACTGCCCTTAGGAAGAGGTCCATGTGGCAAGGAACTGATGTCCCTGGCCAACAGCCAGTGAGGCCCTAAGACCTGCAACACTCTGAGTGAGCTTGGAAATGAATCTTCTGAGCCTACCAACAACCACACTGATCCTTAAAATGGCTATAGCTCCAGGTCCTTGATTGCAGTCTTTCAAAAGACTGTGATTCAGGGCATTCAGGAAAGTCATGTTTGAATTTTTGCCCCACAGAAACTTTGAGATAATAAGTGTTGTTTTATCATTTATTTTTAAGCTACCAAATCATGGAGTAATTTGTTACACAGAAATAGAAAATGAATACATCGAGGAATGTGACTCTTGGGTTGTAGGATGCATATGTAGGGGGAAAATAACTCCCATACATTTGTAATCAGAAAAGATCCCTTTTACAAAAGACAGATTAACAAGAGAAAAACAAGTTTATCAACATGTATATTTCATATGTACAAGGGAGATACCAATGAGTAGTTCTCAAAGAAGTAGCTTTGAATTCTAGCTTTTTATTTTCAACAAAGAAGAGGTAGCTTTGAATTCTAGCTTTTATTTTATTTTCAACAAAGAAGAGTAAATTTTTAGAGAAGTGACAGCACAAAGGAAAAGGACTTGGAGTCTCTACAAGCAACAACTTGTGGGGAAGGCAAACGAATGGCAGATAAAGGTTAGTAAGGCTTGTGAAAATAAATTTCCTCTGATATCATTTCAAGGCTAATGAGGGTCTAAAGCCGTCTTCAGTGGTTAACCTTTGTTATCTGTGGTAAAGAAGGGGTGGCAGGATACCTTTTTTCTTATAAATATATGTCCTGCTTTCAGGCAGATAGAGGGAGGGCAGAGAGCTCTCCTGCATCTGCTCCTTCTTTTTTCTTTTTTTTTTTTTTTTTCTGGAGCCAGAGTCTCGCTCTGTCACCCAGGCTAGAGTGCAGTGGTGCCATCTCGACTCACTGCAACCTCTGCTTCCCGAGTTCAAGTGATTTTCGTGCCTAAGCCTCCCAAGTAGCTGGGATTACAGGTGCCGCCATCATACCCGGCTACTTGTTGTGTATTTAGTAGAGATGGGGTTTTACCATGTTGGCCAGGCTGGTCTCAAACTCCTGACCTCAAGTGATCCACCTGCCTCGGCCTCCCAAAGTGCTGGAATTACAGGCTTGAGCCACTGTGCCCGGCCCATCTGCTGCTTCTTAATAGTCTTTAGCTCAACAATCTTTTATTTTTATTCTGGTCTCCCACAGATAGCTAACTATAAGGACTGTCAAATTTCTTTCCTGCCAGCAGTACATGAAGGTTTCTGTTTCCTCATAGTTTCACTAACAATTGATAATATCAGACTTTTTACCCCTAATTTTTGATAGGTATAAAGTGATACTCTTTTATATTTATTTCATTACATGCTGAGTATCCTTTCATATTACTCACTGGTTATTTAGGATTTCCATCCGGGTCAGTATTTTTTCATATGTTTTGATTTTCCTTTCATGTTGATTTGAAGAAATTTCTTATTTGTTGGTTTTAGACATGGAAAATATATTGTTAAGTTTGTGTACGATATCCTTTGCTAAACAAATATTTAACTTTGATGTAGTTATAGCTGTAAGTTTCTTTTTTTTCTTTTTTTGACGCAGGTTCTCATTGTCACCTAGGCTGGAATATAGTGGCACCATCACAGGTCACTGTAGCCTTGACCTCCTGGGCTCCAGCGATCCTTCTGCCTCAGCCTTTTGAGTAGCTGGGACTACAGGTGTGCGCCACCATGCCTGGCTAATTTTATTTTTATTTTTTGTGTCGACGGGATCCCACCATGTTGCCCAGGCTAGTCTTGAACTCCTAGGATCAAGCCATCCTCCTGCCTCAGCCTCCCAAAGTGGGATTACAGGCGTGAGCCACCATGCCTGGCCCATAAATTCTTTTTCTTTAAGGTTTGTACTTCTCTGAGTCTTGTTTAGGAAGGACCACTGATGCCATAATTTAGATTTTTTAAATAAGTAAAGACCTTAGCTTTAAAAACTGTTGAATGAAGTGCCTTTAAAAATATGAACAAGGGCCGGGCACGGTGGCTCAAGCCTGTAATCCCAGCACTTTGAGAGGTCTAGGTGGGCGGATCACGAAGTCAGGAGATTGAGACCATCCTGGCCAACATGGCGAAACCTCGTCTCTACTAAAAATACAAAAAATTAGACGGGCGTGGTGGCACACGCCTGTAATCCCAGCTACTTGGGAGGCTGAGGCAGGAGAATCGCTTGAACCCTGGAGGTGGAGGTTGCAGTGAGCCGAGATCGTGCCACTGCACTCCAGCCTGGGCAACAGAGTGAGACTCCATCTCAGAGAAAAAAATATATATATATATGATCGAACACTGATGATCTCTTATTGCTCATTTCATCGGAATTTTCTTTGCATTACCTCCGTAAAGTACTTATTTTACAAATAATGTAGTAACTGTTAACCTATTCACAAATCTGGATAAAGATGAGATGTGGTCTTTTAGTAAGTGACTCGAGTCAGGTTGACTGGAGAATTTAGTAAGGATGAATTGATATATTGGTCCCCAAGTTTCAGAAACTGTAAAATAAAGTATGTTGCAAAATAATAAAAATGTGTTTTCCTATTTTTTTTCCCCCAGTGAGGGGGAAAAGCTTCCAATTCTTTTAAACAATAATTTTAGATTTAATTAAAATGGCCACCAGGTGGCACCAATGCCTGATAAGTACTTCTGAAAATCAGAAGCATTATTCTCATACTTAACATCTGTTAAAATTGACAGTATAATTAAGGAGATAATTCTGGTCCCATCCTAATTAGTCTTCAATAAACTCTTTTTAGGCTCCAAGTTGGATGAAGTGTCTTGTCTCACCCATTACTCTGTAATTGTTTACTTGAGTCTGTTTCTACTCGAGGTAGTGATCAGGACATTTTCAGTCTCACTAGGTCCCGAATAATGTGGCTTTTATTTATTTTTCTGGTAAACATTGGGTTATGAGTTAAAGCCAGGTTTGGGAGAAGTAAAATCTAAAATGTAGACTTTCCAATTTAAATAGATCTTTCAATACTTATAAAATCTACAGGCTTGGGAAAATAGTGAAAATAAACATTTCATTGTTTGAATTTTATATTTTGAATTGATAATGAAAAATATAGTCAACATTCTCTCCCTCATTCACTGGGCTGATCTACAAGTCTCCTTTCCTTTTGGGAAATGGGCTTAGAGACACTTATGACCCTTGAAAAATGAGTTTTAGGAATGAATATGTCTAAGGACTACAAGGCTGACTTCAAAGCAACAATCTGGACTCCAAGTATGAAACTTTAAAAAAATCATTTATTCTAAATGGCACTAATGAGACTCATGCTGTTTCTGTGATGTCTGAGTATACTAGAAAGTCTCTATGAGCTCCTTCCCTTTTATCTTCTTAGAGATGACATCTTTTCTGTATGGTTCGTGCATTGAGAGACTCAGACAAGTATCAGGCTTTCCATCCATGGAACACGTGTCTCCAGAACTTTCTAGCTGTTCCCTTGTGACCAATACTCAGAATGCCTTTACTATTGAATACACTTTTAAAAATGATCAATACCAACATTTCCCGAAGTGTGATTAGTGAAGTGATAGTCCTTCAAGAAATTACCTGTACTTGGGGGAAAAAAAGTATCCTATCCTTGTTTCTGCCTTTGCAGCTTGTATTATCCTATTAAAGACTCAGAAGCCCTCCAGCAGTGGTTCTCAATGGAGTGGTACCACCCCCTAGGGGACGTTTTATAAATTTGTGGGAGTGTTTTTGTTGTCACAGTGATTGGCCAGAAGCCATGGATACATGCTAGGTAACATTCGGTGCATCCAACAATGCTATAGAAACAAGAATTGTCCTCCAACCCTTGGGACTTTCACTTGTGCTGACAATCATGTAGCTAAAAATCTGTATCTAATTAAGCCTACTACTAATTTTGTTTAACATGTCAATACAAGATTATTAGGATTTTGTAGTAGACACTTGAATGTCATAGGAATACAATGACAATATAAATCAAGGAAAGATGATTGTATCAAAAATAATTTTTTAAAAAGACATGATCTTGAGGCCTGCAGGGGAAAGTGGTGAACAGGAGGCAGGACTAAGTTGTAGCTCCCATTTGAATGGACAGAACAGCATGTGGAGACCACATCGTGAACTTTTGCTCCAAGGAGCATACCAGGAAAACAGAAAAAATTCACAGACCCTTTGAGATAAGTGGCTTGCCACTGCAAACTCCAGGAAACAGCCAAAAAACTGTGAGTGCCCAAAGAGGGTGAAAGTCTGCCTCTGAACACACATCCTCACCGGGGAGCTTGAAAATCTGGATGACAGGAGACGGATTTCACTTTATCTAGAGCTGAAACGAATTTAGAGAGTGGAGAGAAATATGAAAGTAGAAGAGGCAGCAGGAAAGGCCTGTAGGCACTTCTGGCCTCCAAGGAAGCCCAGGGAACCCATTTCTGACTTTATTTCACAGGGGTCTCTGGGGAGGACTGCCAGTGGAATTGTGGAAAGACCACAGGAAGAAGGAAACTTCCAGCTGAACTTTGTACTAATTTCAACCAAGTGTGAATTTTCCAGGGCAGAAACCAGGATTGGGGGCAAACGGGAAATGCAGACACAGGCACAGAAGCCCAGTGGGAGGGGCGAATCCTGAAAGACTTGCTTGCTTTCTCAGAGGAGAGGCTTGTAGCCTGGGGCCAGTTCCAAGCCCTGCTCACCACCTACCTGGATATAAATTCAGTGTTGTTGGGGGTGCACAGTGGGAGTGAGACTGGCCTTTCTGGCTACCTGGGAGCTGGGTGAAGCCTGTCACAGCTGGCTTTCCCTCACTGACCTAGAGACTTGTATGATGCAGCAGAGACAGCCATAATTCCTTTGGTATGAGAAACACACCCATATCTCCCACAGCAGGTGCAGCAAGCCCTACCCAAGGAGAGTCTGAGCTCAGACACACCTAACCTTGCCCCCACCTGATGGTCTTTCTCCACTTGCCCTGGTAGGTGAAGACAAAAGACATAATCTCATGGGAGCTCTACGGCCCTGCCCACCACCTGAGAAACCCGAATACTTATCCACGCGACCCTAGGGCAAACTTGTGTCCTCCCTATACTACCACAACTGATGCTGTGCTGAAAGTGCCACCTCCTGGCTGGAGGCCAACCAACACAGCAACTCACAAAATAACAACCCTGCGCCCCAGAAGGAAAAAACAACAGCTAACTCCACCACCCATAACATCTTGGCTAACCAGAGGTCCTAAGTCCGTCCATGTGACAACTTTACTGCCAGCACAACTAGCATTCATGAAAAATTGCACACTAAACAAAACTACAACCAAGGTCCCACACAGAGTCCACCTTATTCCCCTGCTACCTCCATCAGAGCAGGTGCTGGTATCCACTGCTGAGAGACCTGAAGACAGACGACATCACAGGACTCTTTGCAGATACTCTCCAGTACCAGCCTGGAGCCTGGTAACTCTGCAGGGTGGCTAGACCCAGAAGAGAAATAACAATCACTGCAGTCCAGCTATCAGGAACTCCCATCCTTAGGGAAAGGGGGAGAGCACCACATCAAGGGAGCACTCCATGGGACAAAAGGATCTGAAGAATTGGC
>NW_012116788.1:1672903-1720485 GCF_000951035.1 Colobus angolensis palliatus | reverse complement strand
ACCTCAGGTGATACACCCACCTCAGCCTCCCAAAGTGCTGGGATTACAGGCATCAGCCACCACACCCGACCAAATGCTCCACTTAAAAGGTACAGAATGGCAGAATGGATAAGAATTCACCAACTAAGTATCTGCTATCTGCAAGACACTCACCTAACACATAAGGACTCACATAAACTTAAGGTAAAGAGGTGGGATAGACATTCCATGCCAATGAACACCAAAAGTGAACAGGAGTAGCTATTCTTATATCAGACAAAACAGATTTTAAAGTGACAATAGCTAAAAAAGACAAAGAGGATCACTACATAATGATACAAGGTCTAGTCCAACAGGAAAATATGACAATCCTAAATATACATGCACCTAACACTGAAGCTCCCAAATTTATAAAACAATTACTACTAGACCTAAGAAATGAGATTGATGGCAACACAATAATAGTGGGAGACTTTAATACTCTACCAACAGCACTAGACAGGTAATCAATACAGAAAGTCCACAAAGAAACAATAGACTTAAACCATACCCTAGAACAAATGGACTCAACAGATATTTACAGAAAATTCCAACCAACAACTGCGGAATATACATTCTGTTTATATGGAACATGCTCCAAGATAGACTATATGATAGGCTGAAAAATAAGTCTCAAAAAATTTAAGAAAATTGAAATTATATGTAGTACTCTCTCAGACCACAGTGGAATAAAATTGAAAACCAACTCTGAAAGAAACCTGCAAAACCATACAAATACATGGGAATTAAATAATTTGCTCCTGAATGATCATTGGGTCAACAATGAAATCAAGATGGAAATTAAAAAGTTCTTTGAATTAAACAATAATAGTGATACAACCTATTAAAACCTCTGTGACATAGCAACAGCAGTGATAGGAGGAAAATTCAAAGCATTAAATGCCTACATCAAAGAGTCTGAAAGAGCACAAATATCAGGGGAACCCCCAAATCTGATATTCAACATGGGTTCTTTTCTATTTCCCCAAGTGTCGGCTGGTTTGAGAAATAAAAGAAAAGAGCACAAAAGAGAGAAATTTTAAAGCTGGGTGTCCAGTGGAGACATCACACGTTGGCAGGTTCCGTGATGCTCCTTGAGCTGTAAAACCAGCAAGTATTTATTAGCAATTTTCAAGGGGAGGGAGTGCACCAATAGGGTGTGAGTCACAAAGAGCATATGCTTTAAGGGCAACCAAAGATCACAAGGCAGGAGGTCAGGGCGAGATCACAAGGTCAGGGCGAAACTAGAATCACTAATGAACTTCCATGTCCAGCTGTGCATGCATTGTCATTGATAAACAAGGTTCAAGAGCAGAGAACCAGTCTCAATATAATTGGCCAGGCTGGAATTTCCTAATCGTGGCAAGCCTGGGGCGCTGTAGGAGACATGGAGTAGACATGGAGTTTCACTATGTTGGCCAGGCTGGTCTCGAACTGACCTTGTGATCCGCCCGCCTTGGCCTCCCAAAGTGCTGGGATTACAGGTGGGAACTACTGTGCCTGGCTGACAAGTTTTTTAGGGAAAATGTGCTTAAAATTTTTTAGTAAAAAATTTTTTTGCAGCAAGATTGAAATGGCAATTTAAAAAAAGTCAACAAGAAAAAAAGTCCAGGATTATCAGATTCATAGCTGAATTCTATCAGACATTCAAAGAAGAAACAGTACCAATCTTGTTGGCACTATTCCAAAAGATAAAGAGGGAATCTTCCCCAAATCATTCTAGAAAGCCAGTATCACCCTAATACCAAAATGGTGAAAGGACATAACCAAAAAAGAAAACTACAGACCAATATCTCTGATGAACATAGATGCAAAAAATCTCAACAAAATACTAGCTAACCAAATCCAGTAGCATAAAGATAATCTACCATGATCAAGTGGGTTTCATACAAGGCATGCAGGGATGGTTTAACATATGCAAGCCAATGAATGTGATACACCACATAAACAGAATTAAAAACAAAAATTACATGATCATCTCAATAGAGGCAGAAAAAGCATTTGACAAAATCCAGCACCGCTTGTTGATTAAAAACCTCAGTAAAACTGGCATAGAAAGGACACACCTTAAAGTAATAGAAGCCATCTAGGACAAACCCACAGCCAACATTATACTGAATGGGGAAGAGTTGAGAGCATTCCCTGAGAACTAGAACAAGACAAGGATGCTCACATTCACCACTTCTATTTAACATAGTACTGGAAGTCCTAGCCAGAGAAATTAGATAAAAGGAAGAAATAAAGGGCATCCAAATCAGTAAAGAGGAAATCAAACGGTTGCTGTTCATGGATGATATGATCGTATACCTAGAAAACCCTTAAGACTCATCCAAAAAACTTCTAGAATGGATAGATGAATTCAGTAAAGTTTCAGGATACAAAATCAATGTACATAAATCAGTAGCACTGCTATACGCTAATAGTGACAAAGCCGAGAATCAAATCAAGAACTCGACCCCTTTTGCAATAGCTGCAAAACAAACAAGCAAACAAACAAAAACCTGGGCATATACCTACCAAGGAAGTGAAAGATCTCTACAAGGTAAGCTACAAAACACTGCTGAAAGAAATCGTAGATGACACTAACAAATGGAAACACATCCCATGCTCATGAATGGGTAGAATCAATATTATGAAAATAACCATACTGCCAGAAGCAATTTACAAATTCAATGCAATTTCCATGAAAATACCATCATCATTCTTCACAAAACTAGAAAACACAATCTTAAAGTTCATATGGACCAAAAAAGACCCTGCATAGCCTAAGGAAGACTAAACAAAAAGAACAAATCTGGAGGCATCACATTACCCAACTTCAAACTATACTTACAAGGCTATAGTCACCAAAACAGCATGGGTACTGGCATAGAAATAGGCACATAGATCAATTAAACAGACTAGAGAATCCAAAAATAAAGCCAAATACTTACGGGCAACTGATCTTCAACAAAGCAAACAAAAACATAAAGTGGGGGAAGGACATCCTGTATTAGGGTTCTCAAGAGGGACAGAAATAATAGGATATAATGTATATATGAAAGGGAGTTTATTAAGGTGAGTTGACTCACATCATCAAAAGGTGAAGTCCCACTATAGGCTGTCTGCAAGTTGAGAAGTTAGGAAGCCACTCTGAGTCCCCAAACCTCAAAAGTAAGGAAGCTGACAGTGCAGCCTTCAGTCTGTGGCTGAAGGCCAAAGAGCCCCTAGCAAACCACTGGTGTAAGTCCAAAAGTCCAAAAGCTGAAGAACTTGGAGTCTGATGTACAAGGGCAGGAAGCATCCAGCAAGAGAGAAAGGTGACAATTGGAAGACTCAGCAAGTCTGTTCATTCCACCTTCTTCTGTCTGCTTTCTCTTGCTGCACAGGCAGCTGGGGGGATGGTGACCATCCAGATTACAGGTGAGTCTGCCTCTCCCAGTCCACTGACTCAAACGTTAATCTCCTCTAGCAACACCCTCACAGACTCACGCAGAAACAACTTTGCATCCTTCAATCCAATCAAGTTGACACTTAATATTAACCAACACAACACCCTATTCAACAGATAGTGTTGGGATAATAGTTTCATTCTTCTACAAGCTACATGTAGAGGAATGAAACTGGATCCTCACATCTCACCTTATACAAAAATCAACTCAAGATGCATCAAAGACTCAAATCTAAGACCTGAAGCCATAAAAATTCTAGAAGATAATGTCAGAAAAACCCTTCTAGACATTGACTCAGGTAAAGACTTAATGACCAAGAACCCAAAAGCAAATGCAATAAAAACAAAGATAAATTGATGTGACTTAATTAAACCAAAAACCTTCTGCATAGCAAAATAAGTAATCAGCATAGTAAACAATCCACAGAGTGGGGGAAAATCTTTGCAAACTATGCATCTGACAAAGGACTAATATCCAGAATCTACAAGGAACTCAAACAAATCAGCAAGAAAAAAAGCAAAGAATCCCATCAAAAAGTGGGCTAAGGACATGAATAGACAATTCTCAAAAGAAGATATACAATGGCCAAAAACCATGTACAAAATGCTCAACATTACTAATTATCAGGGAAATGCAAACCAAAACCACAATGAGATACCACCTCACTCCTGCAAGAATAGCCATAATTTAAAAATTTAAAAAATAATAGACGTCGGCATGGATGTGGTGAAAGGGGAACAGTTTTACACTGCTGGTGGCAACATAAACTAGTACAACCACTGTGGAAAACAGTATGGAGATTCCTTAAGGAACTAAAAGTAGGGTGGCTCATGCCTGTAATCTTAGCACTTTGGAAGGCTGAGACTGGCAGATCACTTGAGGTTATGAGTTCGAGACCAGCCTGGCCAACATGGTGAAACCCCATCTCTACCAAAAATACAAAAATTAGCCAGGCATAGTGGTGTGTGACTGTAATCCAAGCTACTCAGGAGGCTGACACAGAAGAATCACTTGAACCCAGGAGTGGAGGTTGCAGTGAACCAAGATCACACCACTGTATTCCAGTCTGGGTGACACAGCAAGACTCTACCAAAAAAAAAAAAAAACAGAACTAAAAGTAGATCAGCAATCCCACTACTGGGTATCTACCCAGAGGAAAAGAAACAATTATATGAAAAAGACACTTAAACATACATGTTTATAGTAGCACAATTCACAACTGCAAAAATATGGAATCAGCTCAAATGCCCATCAATCAAGTGGATAAAGAAAACGTGGTATATATGTATACCATGGAATACTACTCAACCAAAAAAAAAAAAAAGTCATTTGCATTCTCAATTGAATTGGAGACCATTATTCTAAGTGAAGTAACTCAGGAATAACAAACATCGTATGTTCTCACTTATAAGTGGGAGCTAATGTATGAGGACACAAAGGCATAAGAATGATACAGTGGACCCTGGGGACTCAGGGGAAAGAGAGGGGCGAGAGGAAAGACTACACATTGGGTACAGTGTACACTAGTTGGGTGATGGGTGCACCAAAATCTCAGAAACCACCACTAAAGAACTTATCCATGTAATCAAACACCACCTGTTCCCCAAAAAATATTGAAATATTAATAATAATAATAAAAGACATGGTTGTGTTATGGTGTCTAGGCTGAATTGCAATGGTTATTCACAGGTGTAATAGTAGTGCACTGTGGCCTCAAACTCCTGACCTCAAGTAATCCTCCTGCCTCAGCCTCCCAGGTAGCTGGGTGTATTTCGTTTTGTTTGAAGCTTTGCAAAAATTGTTTCTTATTTCAGAAAGGCATATCGTGAACAGACACCACTGGTTGTATTTGAGTAGCTGATATAGCACAATTGTGTAGCCTGTGTTTGTAAGCTGTCACATTCACAGTTATTCCACATGTAGATGCAAGCATATGACTACTTGTTTTTCGGTTTATACATGAACAAACATTTGCATATTGAAATACACATTATGTTGTTGTTGTCAGCCTTTCTGGAAATTATGTTTATGTAGGACATATCTATGAATTTTGTTTCAGGATGGTAAAGGAGGTGGTGTTACATTTCTGTACCGCTGGTGCATTGAGAGACCCAAGCAAGTATCAGGCTTTCCATCCGTGGAACACATGTCTCCAGGACCTTCTAGCTGTTCACTTGTGATGGAAGCTCTGTATGCCTTCACTATTGAATACACTTTAATAATGATCAATACCGACATTTCCCAAAGTGTGAAATGTTTACAAAAAATGTATGTTGGGTTTGTTAGGGCTAGAAATTGTTATTCTAAGTAAAGAAACTGGAGAATTTTCCTAACTCAGCTAAATTTATTCGACAACAGAACAGTTTTATTTGATTCCTGCTGCTAAGTTTTGGTTATTTGCTGGGTTTTCCATTTGTCCCTCTGATTTTAGTGTAAACTTATTACTCATCCAAAATGTGAACCAATGCTTCTTTTCAAACTTGTGCTAACTAATTAACAGCGACCAGAGTCAAGGCAAAGCTACAAGTGGAACAGTGGTGGAGAAGGGTGGAACATGTCATGGCTTGAGGTAGTGATGAGCATGTGGGTGAAGTGAGGGGCAGTGAGACCACAGGGGAAACGCTGCAGCCAAATGGGTGTGTGTCAATGGAGGGCATGCATGAGTAGGATTGGGCACTGGGCACTCCCCATATAACCACGAACAGATTAAAAACTCTGGTATTTTTCCTGATTCCTTAAAATAAGGGACTATATGGAAATTTGAATAAGTCTCAGTTGTGATGAATGCCCATCTCAATGCCCTCAATTGTGATGAATTGTTTCTACAGTTAACCAAATTGGGATTTGGAACATTTAAAAGCCTGTTATATAATGTACAAAATTCAGTGGCACTTCTAAACTTCTTCTTTTTTTTTTTTTTTTTTTGTCAGGGTCTCACTCTGTCACCCAAGCTGGAATGCAATGGTGCGATCTCAGCTCACGGCGACCTTTGCCAACTCAGCCTCCCAAGTAGCTGGGACTACAGGCATGCATTACCAAGCCCAGCTAATTTCTGTATCTTTTGGTAGAGATGGGGATTACGCCACGTTGCCTAGGCTGGTCTCGAGCTCCTGAGCTCAAGTGCTCTGCCTGTGTCAGCCTCCCAAGGTTCTTAGATTATAGGCGTGAGCCACTGTGCCCTGCCAAAAATCAGTAGCACTTTTATATACCAACAACATCTAAGCTGAGAACCAAATCAAGAATGCAGTCTCATTCACAATAGCCACAAAAAGAATGAAATACCCAGGGATAGAGTTAACCAGGGAGTAAAAGATCTCTACAGCGAGAATTACAAAACACTGCTGAAAGAAATCAGAGACAACACATACAAATGGAAAAATGTTTCATGCTCATGAATAGGAAGAATCAATATTGTTAAAATGGACATATTGCCCAAAGCGATTTACAGATTCAATACTATTCCTGTCAAACTACCAATGACATTCTTTACAGAATTAGAAAAAGTTTTTTCTAATTTAAAATTCATATAGAACCAAAAAAGAGACCAAATAGCCAAAGAAATTCTAAACAAAGAGAACAAAGCTGAAAGCATCACATTATCCGACTTCAAACTATGTAACAAGTCTACAGTGAACAAAACGGCATGATACTGTACAAAAATAGGCACATAGACCAATGGAACCAAATAGAGTGCCCAGAAATAAAGCTGCACACCTGCAACCATCTGATCTTTGACAAAGTCAACAAAAATAAGCAATAGGGAAAGGACTCCCTATTTAATAAATCATGCTGATATAGCTTGCTCACCATATGCAGAAGATTGAAACTGGATCCCTACCTTTCACCATATACAAGAATTAACTCAAGATTGATTAAAGACTTATATGTAAAACCTAAAACTATAAAAACTCTTGAAGAAAACCTAGTAAATACCATTCCAGACATAGGACCTGGCAAAGATTTAATGATGAAGGTGCCAAAAGCAATTGCAGCAAGAACAAAAATTGATAAATGGGACTTAGTTATACTAAAAAGCTTCTGCACAGCAAAAGAAACAATCAACAGAGTAAACAGATAATTCACAGAATGGGGGAAAATATTTGCAAACTATGAATCTGACAAAGGTCTCATATTCAGGATCTAAAAGAAACTTAAACAAATTAACAAGCAAAAAGCAAGCAACTCCATTAAACAGTGGGCAAAGGGCATGAACACTTTTCAAAAGAAGACATAACAAACAGCCAACATGTATATGAAAAAATGCTTAACATCACTATTCACTAGAGAAATGCAAATCAAAACCACAATGAGATAGATATCATTTTCCACCAGTCAGAATGACTATTATTAAAAGGTCAAAAAACAACAGATGCTGATGAGGTACTACTGGTGGGAATGTAAATTAGATGAGCCCCATGGAAAGCAGTTTGGCGATTTCTCAAAGAACTTAAAACGGAACTACCGTTCAACCCAGCAATCCCATTATTGGGTATATACACAAAGGAATATAAATCATTCTACCATAAAGACACATGCATGCATATGTTCACTGCAGCACTATTCACAATGACAAAGACATGGAATCAACCTAGATGCCCATCAACGGTAGCCTGGATAAAGAAAATGTGGTACATATATATATGGAATACTATGCAGCCATAGAAATGAATAAGATCATGTCCTTTACAGCAACATGGTTGGAGCTGGAGACTATTATTCTAAGAAAACTAACACAGGAACCGAAAACCAAATGCTGTGTGTTCTCACCTATAAGTGGGAGCTAAACATTGAGTATATGTGGACACAAAGAAGGGAACAATAGGCACTGGGACCTACTTGAGGGTGGAGGGTGGGAAGCAGGTGAAGATCAAAAAACTACCTTGGATACCATGCTTATTACTAGGTGATGAAATAATCTGTACAGCAAACTCCTGCAACACGCAATTTACCTATATTACAAACCTGCACATACACTCCTGAAGCTGTTTTTCTTAAAATTAATATAAAGATAGTTTGCTTTACATTCCTCTTACTACACGCAACAGGGAACATGCATCATAAAGAAAAGAAATAGGCTGGGTGCAGTGGCTCATGCATGTAATCCTGGCAATTTGGGAGGCTGAGGTGGTCAGATCGTTTGAGCCCGGGAGTTTGAGATCAGCCCGGGAAACATGGTGAAACTCAGTCTCAACCAAAAAAATAAAAAAATTAGCCAGGTGCTGTTGTATGTACCTGTAATCCCAGCTGCTTTGGAGGCTGAGGCAGGAGAATCCCTTGAACTTGGAAGGTGGAAGCTGCAGTGAGCCTAGATTGCGCCACTGCTCTCCAGCCTGGGTGACAGAGCAAGACTTTGTCTTAAAAAAACAAAAACAAAACAAAAAAAATCAAGTTAAGTGCTTTAAATGCTAAATAGTCAGCTATAGCATTTTGTTACCAAAGAAAATCAAATGGAAGCACCTGACAGATGAAATCTGGAGATGGCTAAATAAAAGCAGTGATCATAGAGATTTTCCCAGTTATTATGCTCGACCAGGATTAGAAAACCTCAGGATCGGGAATCAGGCTTGCTCGGGCTTGCCTCCTGCTTTGCTGTGAAACCTGAGAATGTACTTAGCCTCTCTGTCTTACCTGTTTTTCTGTCTACCTCAATAGGGATTATGAATATTATATACAATGACAAATGGTAAAGTATCTTGAAAATGGAAACTTCTGTACTATTTAAGATGTTGTAGTTGCTAATTAATTCTGGCTTATGATGCAGTTTAAATGAAGTTCTTTTTTTTGCAAGTGGATTATTTCCTCTGTTATGATAATATTCTATCGATAATATTTATTTAATCAAAACATCATTATTTGTCCACAGACAAATAGTAACAGTGCTGCCACTGGGGTCTAGGCAACCTGATTCACAACATGCGGTACTTCTCCAGGGTCTTCAGGTTAACTGAATTTAGTGCTGCCCGGAACCTCACTTCCTCTTTAATTTTGCATAGCTAGACTCCTGCCTAGCAGTGTTGCTATTATCTCTTTGAAAGAGTGGATAGACATGACTGATGGCTCTAATGTATTCTCATAGCTTCCTTACTGGTCATGGACTTTTTCTTCCCATTTGGGACTTTTTCATCCCAGCCTATATCCTAGAGGTTATATAGATGGCTGCAGGTAAGAGAGTGTTCCCTAGTTAATGTCTACAACCATTTGTGTAGAATAGCCTGGATCACCAGGGAAGCTCTCTTCTCTGGTGGCCTTGGGAGCTGGCAAAGTTACCACGGAGATCCTGGCCTGGAATGACCATGAGAGCCAGCCACACCAGAGGCTCAGGTAGTTCCAGGTTTTTTGTTTGTTTGTTTTTTGAGAACGGAGCCTCGCTCTGTTGCCCAGGTTGGAGTGCGGTGGTGGTATCTCAGCTCACTGCAACCTCCATCTCTCAAGTTGAAGCGATTCTCGTGCCTCAGCCTCCCGAGTAGCTGGAACTACAGGCACGTGCCACCACACTCGGCTACTTTGGGTATTTTTAGTAGAGATGGGGTTTTGCCATGTTGCCCAGGCTCGTCTGGAACTCCTGGCCTCAAGTAATTTGCACAAAGTGCTGAGGTTACATGTGAGAACAACCACACCCAGCTGGTTCCAGGCCCTTTCTAAGGCACCAGAATTTTCCATCTGCATTCTGACCCACATAGTCAGGCTTAAATCCCCAGGGTCCACCAAGAATAGCCCAGAATTCCTTGAGGGAGCCCTAGAACTGACCAGTGTTCTGAGGCATCTTCCAGGCTGCTCCCCATCTATGTCCGTGGAGTTCTTCTTGGGCATCTCCAATGTGTTGTGGAGCATCTGTGATAGAGTCCTGTTGTCAGCAATCAGCTCTGTCTGCCAGAGGGGCACCAGCAGCTCTTTTTTGAGGAGGAGGCTGTCCCTCAAGGAGTCTTAATTGTGAGGCCAATTTCATTTTCATCATTATACTTCCCTTTGAAATGCTGCTTCCTATTTCAAGGCCCAGCTCAAATGTCACTTTTTGCCCTGTAGTCTCCCAATTTGAACAGAATAATTGACTCCATAAGGTGCTGTCTGTGTGCCATAGCATTTTTTTTTTTTTTAAGACAGCGTTTCACTCTTGTTGCCCAGGCTAGAGTGCAAGTGCCATAGCATTTTATCTACATCGATAGTGAAACTAGCATTTTATCTACATCAGTAGTGAAACTTAACACACAAGCATCTAAAATGTGTCTGCCTATGTGAATAACACATGTTTATTGACTTAATTCCCTCAAAAAATGGTATGATGGAGATCAAAGACAGATACTCTAATTATTTCCACAAATTTATTGAGAGCCTACTAACAGGTTAGACACTGGCATGTCCTGAAGATGCAATTGTGAATAAGACACACATAATTCTTGCCTTCAGGGAGCTTTCAGTCTTTTCCACTTTCATGTCTTGGTTCCTCAATTCACTTATGCTTTCCCTGATAAATCAAATGCTGCTTCAGGTGATGGTGAGCCAAGTCAGACTATTCGTTCTTGCTTACCCCAGAGGTGAATGAACACCCAGGAGAAGGGGCTGCTGGTGGTGGGAGAAGCAGCAGGTAGCATGGCAGAATTGTGTCCTCCTTCTGATTGCACTCGTGATTATTGTAGCATGTCCAGTTTTTTCAGTTCTCTCCAACAGGAACCACAGATGATCTCAGTGGTGGCCTTGTGCATCTGGCTAATCACAGGTTGGGTCTTGTGAGTGTAGGCTTGATCTCCTGGAGTAGGTACCCAGAATGGATAGAGCCAGGTGGCAACAGGAGGCCAAACCAAAAAAGCCAAGTCCATTTCAGATCCAGTGGGATGAATAGTGAGGGGCAAATTTCTAAGTTTAGAGGCAATATTGGACAAGGATGAAGCTTGGAGTTGTAGGAGAAGCTGGAGATTAAGAATTAGGTAGTTAGTGAATCCAAGAGTTTTGTGGTAAAAAGAACAAGACCTAGGATGTCCGGAGCTCTCTGTTCTTCAATTGCTGGGCTTACTTAAAGAGACAGGGCTATGGTCAGGCACGGTGGCTTGTGCCTGTAATCCCAGCACTTTGGAAGGCTGAGGCAGGAGAATTGCTTGTGCTCAGGAGTTCAAGCCCAGCCTGGGCAGCATAGCAAGACCTGGCCTCCACAAATAATTAAAAAATTGGCTGGGCATGATGGCATGCACCTGTAGTTCCAGCTACTCAGAAGGCTGAGGCAGGAGGATTCCTTGAGCACTAGAGATCAAGGCAGCTTTGGGCTAATATTGTGCCACTGCACTTCAGCCTGGGTGACAGAGTAAAACTGCGTCTAAAAGAAAAAAAATACAAGGCTAGGTCAGACAATGGTGTGTAGTTCTGTGGGTGCAAAGAGTCATAAAATGTTGTCCCTGTCCCTTAAGGAACCTATAGTCTAGCTGTGAAAGAATAATCACATTTTTTTAAAAAATATGGAGTAAGATGAGATTACATTTAATCAAAGACTAGAGTACCAGAGTACAGGTGTTTGTAGAAGAGGGTTGGGTCAGTGTGAGCTAAAGGCTTGAGAAGGCCTTGTGGGCCTCAGGGCGCAAGCAGGGTTCAGAGATCCTGGCTCATTCACAGCCAGCATTCCGTGTCATATACTCACCTCCCATGCCAGAAACCACAATGAAGTCTGTGTCCAGGCTACAATTAATGTGAACAAAGCTAAGGACAACAGTGGAATACTCAGAAGAATGTCATCTTGGCCTTAGTCAATTCAACTTTTTCTTTCTGAATACCATATGAAGAAATCTCATTTATCATGAAAATATTCCCAGCTCTCATAGTTGAGTACGGGAAAGCCAAGAGCTCCCCAAACCCTATTGTGTGGCAAGGAGTGGTGCACAAAAGTGGTTGCCTCAGATGCAAGGTTGGCATTTTGCCACATTTGGATGGTACAGGTGGATAGGCCTTTGGGTCTGGGCAAGTTTCCCAGCTCCACCTGGGGTCTGACTCACGCTGTCTGCCTGCATTGTCCTTTCTGTGGAATGTTTTCTGTTCTGCTAGATTACCTTTCACTGGTTGAAAAGACAACCTCTCATCACTGAGATTGAAATGTTTGAAAAGACGACATCTCACCACTGAGACTGCAGGCATGCATCTCTTGGTACTAGGCGGAGCCCTGTGTCTCCTGGTGTCTCTCCTCAGAGCACACACCTCCCCAGGTTCTGCACATTCCATTCTTGCACTTGTGTTAGGAGGCATGGAATTTTGAGTTTGAAGGAAGATGTGCTCATCAATAACTATCTTTCCTGCCTTTACTTTGCCAACAGGAGAGAGCTGGATAATAAAACTTGTGATTTATTTGGAGCAACTGCATTAGGAATTAACAGTGGCAATTTAATTCCAGTAATGCTTTACCTCTTCTTCTGCATTTTGTCTGTTTCTTCAAACTGTGCCCCTTCTATAAGTGACTGATAATCACTAATTCTAAACTTGCTTAAAGAGTATAAAAGGGGCTGGGCGCAGTGGTTCATGCCTCTAATCCCAGCACTTTGGGAGGCTGAGGTGGGTGGATCGAGACCAGCCTAACCAACACAGTGAAACCCCATCTCTACTAAAAATACAAAATTAGCCGGGTGAGGTGGCACATGCCTGTAATCCCAGCTACTTGGGAGGCTGAGAAAGGAGAATCGCTTGAACCTGGGAGGCAGAGGTTGCAGTACTGGAGATCGCGCCATTGCCCTCCAGCCTGGGCAACAAGAGTAAAACTCTATCTCAAAAAAAAAAAAAAAGTATAAAAGGGTACATGTCACCTAAAATCTCAATAGAATTATATTTGTCACCACATAATTTTTTAAGACTTTCAAAAGATTTCCTGAATTATTACCAGACGACTGAAAAGTCCAGCCAACTTGCTGGCTCATCTTTTGACTGACTGTCTTACCTTTATAAGTGTTTTGAGGGGATCTTGCAATTGTAAAGTTATGAGTTTGTTGTTCAATTAATTAATTCACTTAATGTATTTATTGAGTATCTACTCTGTCATGCTGTGTTCTAGCTGTTGGGAATAGAGCAATGAATAATACGGAAACTTGCCCGCATTAAGGGGAGACAGATAAAGAGAAAACAAAGGGAAGAAAGTAACTGGTGATTTGAGCACGAGAAGTACTGTGGAGAAAAATCAGGGAAGGGAATGTAGGCTGCTTGTATGGGAAAGCAAGTAAGAAAAACTTTTCAGTTTTAAATATTGTTGTATGGAAAAGCATTGCTGAGAAAATGACGTTAGAGCTGTCAACCTAAATAACAGAGAGGCTCTCTAAGAAAAAATGGTATTTATTTGGGAACAGAACATTGCAATGGGAATATAACTGCCATGGTAAACTATTGTGCATTGAGGGAGATAAAGGCAGACATGAGATTTTTTTAAAGGAAAAATGAGCAGGGTTACATAATTTTTTTGTTTGTTTGTTTTTTTGAGACAGAGTCTCACTCTTTTGCCCAGGCTGGAGTGCAATAGTGCAGTCTACAAGGTGGTTATAACTACCTTATATCCTGTTAGAAATGGGGAGTGATGGGTGAATACAAACACAATTTGAAAGAAACTGCAGTGTACTAAGTAGCTTGGATCTGGGAAGAAAGTAGCCTTGGCTTTGGAAAAAGCCACCCTCCGGCTTCACCTTGCAAGATGAGGGTTCCCATTTCTCCACTCTCCCTGCTGCAGCCTTTCTCCCCTTGCTTGTATTCAGGGTTCCCTCTGGAGCTGGAGGAAGAGGAAAGAAGCAGGATCCTCTGAATCCTCAGCCCTGACTACTGCAGCCAATGTGGCCACATAGCATGGCAGTTAGGAGCATGCACTGAGATCAGACAAACAGTTCATACCCTGACCACCATCTACCTGGGGTCTGAGTTCTCAGCTCCATCTGTAAAATGAAGATAAAAAATAATAGCTACCTATTAAGAAGGAGGAGGATTAAGTAGGATAATGTTCACAGATAAAATGCATAGCACAGAGCTGATACATACAGACATTATGAAAATCTTGGCTGTTATTGTTATTTTTATTATTTGACATTCTTTAATTTAAAAAGATACACTGTACTTGATTAAGATCTGGCTCTTCATTGTCTCCAGTCAAATGTCCTGTGGGGACTCTGTGTGGTACTGACCCTTCACATCTTGGTTGGATATGTCTTACAGTAAATAAAACAAAACCAATATGAATAGTGAATAAATCCCACAACCACAGCCAGCTTTCCACTTCCTAAAAACCTCAGTAATGCTAAGGATGGGGCCACATAGAGATGCATGGAAGACAGGACAGTGAGGAGGGAGCTGCATCAGGAACTACCTCTGCTTTGTAAGTTGATCCCCCTCCTCCCAATACCTTTGAGCACCTCTTCAGGTTTAGTAGAAAATGATGTAGCTAAGAGGATTGAAAAGTCTAATTACATATATTTTACTTAACCGTGTTAGAATAAAAGAAAGACTTTTTCAAATAGCCCACATGTTTGATAATTTGTTTTTCACCATAAAAACATGTTGAACCACTGACCTTTGTGCAGAGAGAGGGTACAGTGGAAGGAGTGTATGGCGGCAGATTCCCAGGTGCAGGCTGTATAAACTTTGGTCAGGTCTGAGGCTTCCACATCTGTACAATAGGGAGAACATTTGCCTCAAAAGGCTGTTGAGAGGATTGAGGCACATGGTGTGTCGGAGGGGTCCTAGCCAGAATAGGTTTTTAATGATGTTAGTGTGATTTTTTTTTTGAAGCCCTTTCTTCAATTTTTTCACTTTTTTGACACATCATTGGAACTGCTTAATTATTCAGGATTTTTATATCGAGTTTATGGATTATGGAAGCTCTTTGCTAATAGGTTTATCTCCTGCTGACTTTTAAAACTGCAATATAACTGCATATCAGCATGTCAATTATGAGAAACAGCGCACAATTCAACATCGATACTGCTGAATGCCTTGGTAAAACGGTTTTTATAAAAAGGAGTTTGAAAGTATAGTTAACATAAAACTTAATGTTTTTAATGTTTATTTGACCTATGAACATAGTTTGCAAGTTGGTAATTTTTCTTATTTTTAAAGTTTTTTTTTTCTTATTATGCCGTTATCACAAAAATGTGAAGATCAGAATAAAATCACCCATAATCTTATTGCCCAGAAATAACCACTCATAACTTAATTTTTTCCCTTTGATATGCATAGCTCTTTATATAACTTTTTCCACTTAAAAGTATATCTTAAGTATTTTCCCAAATTGCTAACATTTAAATTGCTTTCATAATGGATGTACTGTGATCTACATAATTATTTTCCTAATTTAGACAATAAAGTTTGCCTAAGCTTCTTCACAAGAAATGCTTTTGAATGTGAGCTTTTGTCTGCATTTCTAACTAATACCTGAGTGTAAATTCCTGGGAGGAAAATTATTGGGACAGTCTTATTTATTTATTGTGGTGTAACAAACCGCCTTAAAACTTAGTGACTGAAAACAACAGTAATAATTTATTTGCTCACAATTTTGCAGTCTGGGAAGGGCTCTTTGGGGACAATTTGTTTCTGTTCCACATAATATTAGCTGAGGTGATGACTTCACTGGGGCTGGAGACCCACTTCCAAGATTGCTTACTGATATAGCTGACAAACTGGTGCCGGCTGGTAGCTGGAGGCATCAAGTGCCCTCCAGATGGGCTTCTCTACTGGGTTCCAGGAGGGAGGAAGTGGAAGCTGCTAGTTCTCTTAAAGGCTAGGCACAGAACTGGCCGAGTCCCTTCCACCATGCTCCATTGCTCAAAGTGGTCACAGGCCAAATTCCAGAGTTTGGTTAAAATAGGCCACACCTCTTTCTCGAGGATATGTCAAAGGATTTGTGGCCATAATGAATTTACCACAGAGAACATATTGTTGAAGGGTCTTTATGCATATTAGCAAATCACTTTCCACAAAGGTTGTCTATCGTTACACTCACCCACATTAAATATTACAAATTTTAAAAATCTCTACTTATTCAATAGGTGAAACGTGGGATTTCATTGTTTTACTTTGAACTTACCTAATGCACTTACACAGACTCGATAAAAATTTGTATTTCTTCCTTTGGGTAAGAAAGAAACAAATTTCATTTTTGGAGCCAATTTGTTTAAGTGTTAAACAATCTTATAGAATTACAGGAGTTGTTTACATGTATTACTGACACTAAGAATGTGTCATAGTTGTTATAAATATTCCTTTCAGTTTTCTTAATTAAAAATAAAAAACCTTTCCCTCTTAATTGAGAAAAAATTAGACAAAACAATTTCCTATTAAATTCACATGATCTTATGAGTCCGGCTGCCATGCATTGATCTCAAAACAATGATACATGTTTTACATTTTAATAGAATATTTTGAATCAATTTCAGTTTTACTCATCTAACGTGTCAACAGAAACCCAGCAATTAGTGTGATTTATTCATTACCTTTAATTTGGAGGAACAGAATCCAGAAAGTTTGGATAAGTTTATCAGAATAAAAACGGAGAAACAAAACTGTGTCATCATCCCTTAATTTGCTCTTTGTACCTTAGCTGCCCGGTGGGAAAGCCTCTAAACCCCCCTGAGCCTCGTGTTTTAAAGTGTAAAATAGGGTAATATCAGGGACAATTCACAGTGTCCTTAGAGAAGATATTTATGAGGGGTCTAGCGTGTAATGGTATGTAGTGGGCACCATCATTACTCACCTAAATTCTCCGTTGTGAACCTAGGAAAGGCCTTATTTCCAGAATATCAGAGAAAGTTCTACAGATGACTTTCCAGGTGGGGACTTGGGTTGTGTGAGTGCTGTTATCCAGCCCACTTCAGTTGGTGTCCATTACTCGGCGGTAGTCAGCACCACATGGTGTGTTGCACAGGGATACAAACTCGATGCCTTGTCCTAATGGCACATCACTAATGTCAGGCCACAGCTGGAGCAATTGTCTCTGAGATTGTATGATATACTCCTTGAGAATGACTCTCAAGGACCTTCTCAGAAGAATTTGATGTCCAATCTTAATATTCTGAGAGTTCCATGCTAGTATTGTGATGGATAATACCTTATACCACTTGCATGCCACTTGATAGTTTTCACAGTACTTTATGTGTTTTGGTCTTCTTTGATCTTCACAGCCACCCTGGGAGGCGAACTATTCAGATATTATTTCCCTTTTTTACCCACGAGGAAGTCAAGACTTGAATGGGTTATGACTTGCCTAAAGTTACAAACTGAGGAAGTGCCAGGCCCAACACCAGATGGTTCCCACAGGCCCCATCCAGAGCATTTCTATTTGATTGTATGCTGCCTAACTCCCCACCAAGGACAAAGTAGCAGATGGCCCTGAAATGAGGAGGTCTACAGGATGGATTGTTTTTCTCTTTTGCATTAAAATGGGTTTGCAGACTGTAGTAGTCAGTGTGGATTCTGGAGTCATCTGGAGTCATTGTCTGCATTTGGATGCTGGCTCCATCATTTAGTTGTGTACCCTTTCTTGCAAAGGAACTCAGATAAAACAAATGTAACTTTCTGAAGTTTTAAGACCAGAAGGGTCAATTTCTATGTTTATTCAAAAGAAACTTAACCACTCTATGCCTCAGATTCTCCATCTGTAAAATGAGAATAACACTAGTAGCTAACTCATAGGACAGTTGGGGGATTACATTAGAACCTCTATGCAAAACAAAAGTACAAGGCCCAGCACCAAAGTAAACACTAACTAAAGCCTTGGTTCTTTCTTGGTATGTTCTGTGAAACCTACAAATGTCTGGGCTACTGGCCTTTCACTGTGCTTTGTACTTCAGACACTGGCTTCAGGAAGGCTCTGTTGTGAGAGAACTGTCCTCCATGAGATGAGAACTGTCCTTTCCATGGGATAGGCAGTCATTGACAAGTGTCCTCCAACATGTTATCCCAGTTTATCATATTGGCACTGAAAGAACACTCAGGTAAGTATTAATTGACTTGAGATTAAAAAAAGAATTTGGCCATTAACCACTGTTAACATTTTTTTGTATTCACTGCCCATTTTATGTAACCATTTAAAATTGGAACATATTGTATAAAGACTATTTGTAATTTGTTTTCTTTACTTCGTGTTTATATTATCTTTGCATCTTCTTAGTAATAAAAAAAAACTTGCTTTTGTGGTTGCATTGGATTCCATATGTGGAGGTACTATTATTTATTACCAATTTGATATATGGGACAGTTAGTTTTATTTTCCTGTTATAAGTAATGCTGTAGTAAACATCCTTCTACACAAATCTTTGAAATGTTCTCTCATTATATCCTTAGAATAAATTTCTAGAAGTGGAATAACTAATTCAAAGAGTATATACAGTTTGAGAAATATTGCTGAACTGCCTCCTAGAAAGTTTTAATTATTTTCTACTCCCACCAACAGTATATGTGAGTATCAGGGATCAATTCATTCCAGCCCTTCCACATTCTCTCATAACCAACTGTTCTTCCCACCCTTCATTCTAAATATAGTCCTATATGAAGCTGCTACTTTAGATCAGCCCTTGGTTTCAGTTACATTATTTCATAAACATCCTCTGTGGGCACCCTGTCTAGGCCTTCGCCTTTTTTTTTTTTTTTCCAGGAAATGTCTTCTTTTTCTTATCTCTGCATCATATATCCTTAATTCAAGTCCCAATTCATATGTAAACCTTCCTGATTGTCTGATTTAGTAAATTATCTCACCCCTGAAATCTCTCAACCCTACATTGTACTTTGTCTTCATCAGTCATTTGACACTCATCACATACTGCCTTATCTGTGAATTAGCTTTGTATGCATTCCTATGTTGGTTTCTGAAGGACTTGTATAGTACAGAATTACACTTAAAAATCCCTTGTATTGGCCAGGTCCAGTGGCTCACGCCTGTAATCCTGGCACTTTGGGAGGCCACCTGATGTTGGCAGTTTGAGACCAACCTGACCAACATGGAGAAACCCGATCTCTACTAAAAATACAAAATTAACCAGGTGTGGTGGTGCATGCCTGTAATCCTGGCTATTCAGGAGGCAGAGGCAGGAGAATCGCTTGAACCTGGTGGGTGGAGGTTACGGTGAACTGAGATTGTGCCATTGCACTCCAGCCTGGGCAACAAGAGTAGATTGCACCATTGCACTCCAGCCTGGGCAACAAGAGTAGATTGCGCCATTGCACTCCAGCCTGGGCAACAAGAGTGAAACTCTGACTAAAAAAAAAAAAAACCTTGTATTGTTACTGAAATGCCAGGGGTTTGCTCTAGGTCCTACTGCTCACTGCACAGAAAGCCAGTCACTGAGACCATGAGTATTGCCAGGAAAGACGGCTTCATCTGGTGCTACAGCCGAGGTGATGGGAGATCAATCTCAAATCCATCTCCCTGACCAGCTAAAATCAGGGCTCTATATAGCATGGAAGAAATGTAACTACATGCAGGAAAACATGAACTCAGGAGGCATAAGGAAGACGAATTGGTCAAGAGGCATCTGGTGGTCAGTTAGGCAATCATGATGAGTGAAGGGACTGGCTTCTCATTGTCTGGATGTGTTGATCTTGTAAGTGTCAGTTCCTTGATACCATCTGGGAGGACTTATGGTTGGTTTCTTGTGAAAGGAACTCAGATAAGACAAATGTAACTTTCTGAAGTTTTAAGACCAGAGAGTCAATTTTTATGTTTATTCAAAAGAAACCATAAACATCAGTTCTGTGGGGGCAATTGGGATGGTTTCAATATTACTCATAACATACATAAACATGGCTTTGCGTATAATTACACTGTAATATATATGAATGTATAATGCATATAATAGAACTCCAATGAGGGATCATAATGAAAACTTAAATTGCCTTTTGGTTAACTGCCCTACCAGATCAGACCCTTTCCATTGTTCCAGTCACCAACAAAAAACAAGTATCCTTGTTAGACCTGTCCCAGACATCTAGGAGGCTTAGATATTCAGTCTTCTTGAACTTAAACCTCCAGTGTATTATGCTTATCTAAATAAGAAATGATAGGGACTCTTTTTCACATAGCACTTAGGGAATAGCAGGATTCAATTTTAAATCATAAAATTGTAATAAGAATAATCTGGTCAATGTCTACAATCAGGAATCAAAGTCAATTTGACAAAGGATGTATGTACACAAACAATGAAACTAAATATCAATCTTAAAAAATATTTAACCTGAAAGATGTAGGAAATCTTAATACTGTTAGTGATCAAAAATGATAGTTCTTTCAAGAAATGCTGAGATTGAACAAATGCTCGGTAAGTCACATTATATAAATAAGTAGGTACATAATGCAAACATACCACAAGAAGCTAAAAATTCTGAAATTCCATTAATTCCATGTTGCATTTAGATATAAAAATTGCTCTTCATCATTGGTTTTAAATGATCTAGTTAATATTACTGTCAATCTTAGAAGATAAGACATATGAAAAGGTAGTTATGTGACATTTATAATCTGTTACAGTTTATAGAGCACAGTTTAGAGAGTCCATCATCCCACTGACCATGCTTTCAGATAGGCATTAATTGTACAAATAAATAATTGGAAATTCAAACTTGGTTAAAGCCATACAACCAATAAGTGGAGTCCCCAAGTCTCGCACCTGGGTTTGTTTGGCTCTCAGTGTAGTGTGCACTCTGCTGTAACCTGTGCTTCTACTGCATATTAAGAGCAAGTTTCAGGTTCAGAAGCCTTGCCCTGCATCAGGGTCTTTACGCTGGTAGCTCTCTCTGCCTGGACTGTTCAGCATGCAGATGTGTACATACTTGTATCACTCCCTTACCTCCTTAGTTCTCTGCTCAAATGGTGCTTTATTTGTGAGTTCTCTCTTAACTAGTTACAATACTAATAATCCCCACCTCTCCACATATACCTAATAATTTCTTCACTTTTTTTCTTGCTTTATTTTTTCTCAAAGCACTTATCACCATATGACATATTATATATTTACTTGCTAACAATAGCATGTAGGATCTATAAGGACAGGAATTTTTATTCTGTGCCCTACTGTATCTCAACCCTAGAGCAGTGTGGGAACCTAGCAGGCATTCAGTAAATATCTGTAGGATATAAACAAATTAAAAAAATAAATCCATGTACTTTCAAGTTTGAATTTGTAGCAGAACATTGGTATTGGTATTGTAGTTAGGTATGAATTCACAAATAAAGCAGCAATTGAGCAGAGAGCTAAGGAGGTTGAGGGAGTGAGACAAGACATAGATGTCTGTGTGATGAACAGTCCAGGCAGAGAGAACTGGAAGTGTAGAGATGCTGAGCTGGGATGAGGCTTCTAGGGCAATGTAGTCTGAACTGCCTGATTTCTAGCTCTGAGTTCTTCATCCATCCATTTATTCATTCACCATGCTTTGCTTTTCTTCATACCCCTTATCACCACCCAAAATCTGATTTTATATATATAATATTTGTCTTTCTCCTTATTTCATTATTTCTCCTTATTTCATTCTAATATAAGCTCCAAGAGGGCAGGGGCTTTGCCTTGTAAAACGTCACATCTTCACATTGAGAACAGTGTCTGGCATAAAATAGGAGTCCAATACATATCTTTTATTAAATAAATAATTAATTAATATATTAATTTAAAAACATTGGTTGAGCACCTACTATATGCCTGGCATAAGCTTTGTCTTTAGTCTCACGAGAGAGAAAAACAAGTCAACAGAAAATTGCAGCACAGGTAAGATTTGCCATGGAAGGGGGAACACCTCTATAGGGACTCCTAACCCAGCTGTGAAGGGTCAGGAGAACTTTAAAGGCAGGATTATCCTGAGCTAAGCTTGAAGAATGATAGCACTTGCAAAGGGGCTGGGCCAAGCAAGGACAGGCAAAGTCTTAGAAGTGGAAACAATTTGATATGTTGGCAGGCTGGGACTCAGGGTTAGAGCAGAAGTGTCCAGAGGAAGCCGGAAAGCCAAGGGGTTCATATGATATGCAGGCCCATTGGACTTTATTCTGAGCTCAGTGGAGAAATCTAAGCAGGGATTCAACATGAGCAGGTTTTCTTTATTATCCCACTGTCAGCATTTGAGAGGAAGGACAAGGCAGCAAAACCCAATCTCCATATCAGATCCACAAAGTCAGCAAATTGTAGGTTTGACACAACAAATGAGCTCTTCAGTTGGTTAGGCACAGGTATGAGATAGGACTTTACTTCCTAATTATCCTTTAGCCTGGCTGGTGAAGAAACCTACTCCTAGGCCCAGCCTTCCGTAAATGGAGACTGAAATGTTCTATGATCAGGTGGAGACAGCCTAACCCCTGTACAAGTTCTTGGTGACAGTTTGTGGGTGTCTTTGAAATGCTTGACAGAGGCTTTCTCTCTAATGTAAAAAATGAAATGAAGTGAAGCTGTGAAATTGAAATATCTTGAAAAGGTAATAATTCATACTCTAGATAATTCTAGAGTAACAGAAAGATAAAACTCCTCCTTTCTTTACTTAAATTATGCATACAATTTAAAATAATACATGCAAATATTACATTTAAAACTTAGAAGATTTTTTTTTTCCTTGGGAAGGAGTCTCACTCCGTTGCCAGGCTGGGATGCAGTGGCTCAATCTTGGCTCACTGCAACCTCCACCTCCTGGGTTCAAGCAATTCTCGTGTCTCAGCCTCCAGAGTAGCTGGGACTACAGATGCCCACCACCATGCTCAGCTAATTTTTGTATTTTTAGTAGAGACAGGGTTTCACCATGTTGGCCAGGATGATCTCGATCTCTTGACTTCGTGATCTGCCCATCTTGGCCTCCCAAAGTGCTGGGACTATAGGCATAAGCCACTGCGCCCGGCCAGAAGATTTTTTTTTAATCAATAAGGTGGGTAAGCAGAAAATAAAAGTGGTAACATAAACTGACTTTCACCAAATGTCTAGTTTCTTGAGACCTTATGCCAATTTGTGTCAACAAAGTCAACCTCTACCTAAGTATAATAGAGAGAGAAATATTAGGGGGCCTGTGAATGTATGTTACGGCAGGGAGATATGTGCCTATGGGGGAAAACTCCAGCACAGTGAGAGAAAAGTCCTGGTGAAGAGTACATATCCATTTATTCAGCTCATCTTTGGTTGGATATTGGCCTTATGTGTGAAAAGCACGGTGTTAACTATATCCCTTCCAAGATAAAGGGTGTGTAGTTGAATGGTTGCATGTATTTGTACATGCAACTATTTTATTTTACATTCAACTATTTTTTTTGATTGAGTGCAACTCATATAACATAAAATTAACTATTTTAAAGTGAATAATTCAGTGGCATCTAGAGCATTCACAATGTTGTAGAACTGTCATCTCTATTTCCAAACACTTTTGTTGCCCCAAAGGAAATTCTGTATCTGTTAAGCAGTTGCTCCCTATTCCTGCTTCTCACCTGGCCCTGGTAGTCATCAATCATCATTCTATCTTTATGAATTTACCTGTTCTGGATATTGGTTTGCCTCTGTGTCTTCACCCAAATATCACCTTGAATTGTAATAATCCTCACATGTGAAGGGCAGGACCTAGTGGAGATAATTGAATCATGGGGCAGTTTCCCCCATGATGTTCTTGTGATAGTGAGTGAATTCTCACAAGATCTCTCACAAGATCTGATGGCTTTATAAGGGGCTTCCCCCTTCAATCAGTACTCATTCTCTCTTCTGCTGTCCTGTGAAGAGGTGCCTTCTGCTATGATTGTAAGTTTCCTGTGGCCTCCCTAGCCTTGCAAAACTGTGAGTCAATTAAACTCCCTTTCTTTATTCTACTGAATGGAATAATTCAGTGGCATTTAGTACATTCACAATGTTGTACAACTGCCATCTCTATTTCCAAACACATTAACTTGCCCAAAGGAAATCCTATATTTGTTAAGCAGTTGCTCTCTATTCCTTCTTCTCTCCCAGCCCTGGTTCATCTGTATGACTTTACCTATTGGGGATATTTCAGACAAATAGAATTACATAATATGTCACCTTTTGTGTCTGGCTTCTTTCCCTTAACATAATGATTTTGAGGTTCATTTACCTTGTAGCATGTATTAGTATTCATTCCTTTTTATGGTTGAAAAGATTGCATTGTATTTGTATACCACAATTTGTTTTTGCATTCGCTGTTGATGGGCATGCATGCTGTTTCTACTTTTTGGCTATTGTGAATAGTGCTGCTATGAACATATGTACAGGCACTTATTTGAGTACCTGTTTTCAATTCTTGCCAGTGTCTACTGCCCAACTAATTTTTTTTGACAAAGAAGTGAAGCAATTCAATGGAGAAAGTATAGTCTTTTCAACTAATGGTGCTAGAGCAATTGGGCATCTATAGGCAAAAAAATAAACCATGACGTAACCATTATACCTCGTATTAAGATTAATCCAAAAGGGATCATGAATTTAAACATAAAATGTAAAACTATACAAAATCCTAAAAGAGAACATAGGGAAAAATCTTCTAGACCTAGGGCTAGGTGAACAGTTCTTAGATATGACACCAAGCACACCATCCATAAAAGGCAAAGTTAGTATATGGGTCTGTAAAAACTTTAAATGTTTGTGCAGCAAAATGATCTGTTAAGAGTAAGAAAAGACAGGTTATATAGAAAACATTTACAAACCACAAATTTGGCAAAGATCTTATATCTAGACTGTACAAAGAACTTTCAAACTAAACAGTGAAAAACTAAACAGTCCAAATGGAAAATGCACCAAAGACTAGAACAGCTAGTTCACCCAAGAGGAGATACAGATGACAAATAAGTTCATAAAAAGATATTCAACATTATTGGCTGTTAGGAGAAGGCAAATTAAAACCACAACAAGCTATCACTACTCACCTGTTAGATGAGGCAAAATAGTGATTCTACCAAATGCTGGAGAGAATGCAGAGAAACTAGATTTCTCATACATTGTTAAGAATGTCTAATGACACAGCTACTATGGAAAGATATTTGGCAGTTTCTTGTAAATCAAAACTTGTACTTACCATAATGACCCAGCAATTGCACTCTTGAGCATTTATCCCAGAAAAATGAAAACTTAGGTTCACACAAACATCTGTAAACAAAAGTCTCTAGCAGCTTTGCGATAGTCCCAAACTGCAAACAGCCAAACTCTAGTACATCTATACGGTAGAATATTACTCAGCAATAAAAAGAAATGAACTATTGATACATGCAGCAATCTGGATGAATCTCAAGGGCATTATGCTGAGTGAAAAAAGCCAATTGCAGAAGATTACTTACATAATGTATAATTCCATTTCTATAACATTTTCAAAATGACAAAACTACAGTGACAGGCATGGGGAGTGGGTGTGAAGATAAAGGGAGAATATGAGAATATGGGGGGTTTCTTTGTGGTGACGGAAACAGTTCTGAGTCCTGATTGTGGTGGCTACATAAATATATACATGTGATAAAATTGCACAGAACCACACACACACACACACACACACACATACACACACACAAATAAGTGAGCACATATAAAAACTGGTGAAATTAAACAAGGTCTGTGGTCTGGTTAACAGAATTATAACAAAGTCAATTTCGTGTTTTGATATTGTATATGGACTGTCACCACTAGGGGGATGCTGGGGAAAGAGTGCAATGACTATTTTGCAACTTCCTGAGAATCTATAATCATTTCAAAATAAAGAGTTAAAAAGAAACTAAGTGATGCTTAGGGATGATGGCTCACACTTGTAATCCCAGCATTTGGGGAGGCTGAGGTACGAGCATTGCTTGAGGCCATGAGTTCGAAACTAGCCTGGGCAATATAGTGAGGCCCATCTTTAAAAACAAAAAACAAACAAGCAAACAAACAAAAAACAAAACCAGGTGTGATGGGGGCACACCTGTAGTCCTAGCTACTTGAGAGACTGAGGCAGTAGGATTACTTGAGCCTGGGTTTTTTTTTTTTTTCTTTTTTATTTGAGATAGAGTCTTGCTCTGTTGCCCAGGCTAGAGTGTAGTGGTGGGATCTTGGCTCACTGCAACCTTTGCCTCCTGGGTTCAAGTGACTCTCATGCCTCAGCCTCCTGAGTAGCTGGGATTACAGGTGCATACCACCACACCTGGCTTTTTTTTTTTTTGTACTTTTAGTGGAGATGGGGTTTCACCATATTGACCAGGCTGGTCTTGAACTCCTGATCTCAAGTGATTCACCCACCTTGGCCTCCCAAAGTGCTGGGATTACAGGCGTGAGCCACCACGCCCAGTTGAGCCCAGGGGTTTGAACCTGTAGTAAGCCATGATTGCACCATTGAACTCCAGTCTGGGTGATGGAATGAGTCCCCATCTCAAAACAAACAAAACAAACTGGCAATTAAGTGGTGAGTTAAAAATGCTCATGAGGCTGGGCGCAGTGACTCACATCTGTAATCCCAGCACTTTAGGAGGCCGAGGCAGGCGGATCGTTTTAGGTCAGGAGTTGGAGACCAGCCTGACCAACATGGTGAAACCCTGTCTCTACTAAAAATACAAAAAAATAAGTAAATAAAAATTAACCGGGCATGGTAGCACATGCCTGTAGTTCCAGCTACTTGGGAGACTGAGGCAGGAGAATCGCTTGAACCCGGGAGGCTGAGGTTGTGGTGAGCTAAGACTGCCGCACTGCACTCCAGCCTGGGTGACAGAGCAAGACTTCATAACAACAACAACCACAACAACAACAACAACAACAACAAATGCTCATGAAAGTACTAGGATATAGCTGTATTTTATTAATACTAACAGAAGTGTGATATTAGGTTTTGCTGAGCTTTCTCGGTAAGAGGAAATCCTTGCCTTTTGAGTGCCTGGGGGAGTAGGGAAGATAGTTTGGTAAACAGCACATTGTCTACTGAGAGGTAAGCAGATATAAGCAACCACCTATGATCCCTGAATCAAATGAATTGAGTAATTCCAAGCAAAGTGTGGCAGGAATTTAGAGGAAGGAGATTTTATAGTGGCCTGAATGGCTGGGGAAATATTTCCTGGAGGAGGTGACTTTTAAAGTGACCCTTGGAAAATTGATTTGATTCAGAAGATGAGAAAGGGAACAGGGAAAGCTTCCATAGATGTCTTATATATTTTATTTTTGGTTAATATTTTCTTAAACTCCTACTTTATCTCAAAGCTTATTCTTTTATGCTTTTAGCCTCTGAAGCTGAATGTGTCTAGGCATCCAGCTTCAGAGGAGGTGTGCAGGCACACCTTGTTTTATTGCACTTCACAGACATTGTGTTTTTTACAAATTGAAGTTTTATGACAAACCTCCATTGAGCAAGTCTACTGGTGCCCTTTTCCCAACAGTATGTGCTCACTTTGTGTCTCTGTGTCAAATTTTGGTAATTCTCTACATATTTCAAACTTTAAAATTACATCTGTTATGCTGATCTGTGATCAGTGATCTTAGATACTCCTATTATAATGGTTTTGGGGCACCACGAACTGTGACCATATAAGACAGTGAACATAACTGATAAATGTTATGTGTGCCCTGACTACTTCATTGACTGGCCCTTCTCCCATCTCTCTTCCTTTCCTCAGGCTTCCCTATTTTCTGAGACAAAACAATAATGAAATTACGGCTGTTAGTAGCCTTACAATGGCTGCTAAGTGTTCAAGTAAAAGGGAGAGTCCCATCTCTCACTTTAAATCAAAAGCAGGAAATGATTACACTTATTGAGAAAAGCATGTTGAAAGCCAAGACAGGCCGAAAGCTCTCTTGAGCCAAACAGTTAGCCAACTTGTAAATACAAAGGAAAAATTCTTGGAAATCAGAAGTGCTACTCTAGGCCTCTTGAGCCAAACAGTTAGCCGACTTGTAAATGCAAAAGAAAAATTCTTGGAAATCAGAAGTGCTACTCCAATGAACACAAATGATAAGAAAATAAAATAGCCTAATTGTTGATATGGAGAAAGTTTCAGTGGTTTGGATAGAAGATCAAACTGGTCACAATATTTCCTTAAGCCAAAACCTAATTCAGAGCAAGGCTCAAACTCTTCAATGCTATGAAGGCTGAGAGAGGTGAGGAAGTCCCAGAAGGAAGGTTTGAAGCTAACAGAGGTTGGTTCTGGAGGTTTAAGGAAAGATGCCATCTTCATAACATAAAAGTACAAGGTGAAGCAGCAAGTGCTGATGTAGAAGCTGCAGCAAATTACCCAGAAGATCTAGCTAAGATCACCGATGAAGGTGGTTACACTGAACAACAGATTTTCAATGTAGACAAAATAGCCTTCCACTGGAAAAAGATGCTATCTGGGACTTTTATAACTAGACAAGAGAAGTAAATGACTGGTTTCAAAGCTTCAAAAGACAGGCTGACCCTTGTTAAGGGCTAATGCAGCTGGTGACTTTAGGATGAAACCAATGCTCATTTACCATTCTGAAAAACCTAGACCATTAAGAATTATGCTAAGTCTACTCTGCCTGTATTCTATACATAGGACAACAAAGACTGGATGACAGCACATCTGTTTACAGTGTGATTTACTACATATTTTAAGTCCATTGTTGAGACCTACTGCTCATAAAAGAAGATTCCTTTCAAAAGATTATTGCTCATTGGACAATACACCTGGTCATCTAAGATCTCTGATGAAGATATACAAGGAGATGAATGTCATTTTCATGCCTGCTGATATATTTATTCTTCAGTCCATGGATCAAGGACTAATTCAACTTTCAAGTCTTATTATTTAAGAAATACATTTTGTAAGACTATAGCTACCATAGATAATGATTCATCTGGTGGATCTGGGCAAAGTACATTAAAAAGCTTCTGGAAAGGATTCACCATTCTAAATAACATTAACAACATTTGTGATTCATGGGAGGAAGTGAAAACATCTTAACAGGAGTGTGAAAGGAGTTCATTCCAACCCTCATAGATGACTTTGCAGAGTTCAAGATTTCAGCAAAGGAAGTAACTGCTGATATGGTGGAACTAGCAAGAGAATCAGAATTAGAAGTATAGCCTGAACGTGTGATTGAATGGCTATAATCTCATTATCAAATTTTAGCAGATGAAGAGTTGCTTCTTACAGATGGGCAAAGAAAATGCTTTTTTGAGATGAAATCTACTACTGGTGAAGATGCTGTGAGCATTGTTGAAATGATAACAAAGAATTTGAAATATTACATAAACTTGGTTGATAAAGCAGTAGAGGGGCTTGAGAGGATTGACTCCAATTTTGAAAGGAGTTCTATGTGAGTAAAATGCTATAAACAGCATCATATGCTACAGTGAAATCTTTCATGAAAAGAAGAGCCAATCAATGTGGCAAGCTTCATTGTTGTCTTATTTTATGAAATTTCCACAGCCACACCAACCTTTAGAAACCATCACCCAGATTAGTCAGCAGTCATCACCATTGAGGCAAGACTCTTCTCCAGCAAGAAGATTGCTACTCAGTGGAGGCTCAGATGATCATTAACATTTTTTCAGCAATAAAGTATCTTTTAATAAAGTATGTACATTGTTGTTTTAGACATGGTGCTATTGCACATTTAATAGACTATAATGTAATGTAAACATAACTTTTATGTGCTCTGGAAAACGAAAATTTATGTGACTAATTTTATGACAATATTCACCTTATTGCTGTGGTCTGGAACCAGACTTGCAATATCTTTGAAGTATGCCTGTATGATAAAAATGGGCCATGGGGACTGGCACAAAATGTGCTTGTTTTGAAGCTTAAAGAGAGAGTTTAGACTTAGTTTGTAGCTCTTCCAAGGGAACTTCTCTTTGGAATGGGACAGTTTGACTTTAAGTTTTGAGTCCTACTGCCATTTGCTGGCAGGTAGTAAGGTGAAGTCATATTGCTGGAAATTCTGCCAAAATAAGATTATTTCTTCCACTATAGATTTTTTTTTTGTAGGAAGAACTTGAAAAATGAATTGAAACTGAAAATCAAGTACAACTGACAATAAAGAATATTGCCCTTGTAGGAACACAACAAACCACTTGCAGTTAATAGAGTCTCGATTCTGTATTTTCTTGCATTTAATTATTGGATTCTAGTCCAGAGAAGCCAAATTCAAAGAAAGCTAAATGCCAGATATGAATAGACCCTTGATCACAAGCAATTTATTCCGACATTTGTTGTAATATGGACTTACATTTTACTTGGTCCTCTTTACTTAATTGGCAAACATTAACTATCACATATTATTAATTGATAAAGTTATACGATCTTTGCAGAAGCTAATTCATACTTTAGGAGAAGAATTGAAATAGCCATTTAAATTGTCTGTGGAGAAAAGATGCCCTCACTGAACCAACTACTTGAGTGCCCTTTCAATTACATCAAGAATGCCAGCCATTTAGGCTAAAAAGAGCTCTGGAGATTCCCTTATTCAATAGCCTCATTTCACAAGGGAGGAAAATAAGACCAGAAGAAGATGCACTTCTTTCAGGAAATAAGTGGCTTTCAAGCTGTTCGTTCATTCATTTGTTTGTTGCTTGTTCAATCTGAGCACTATGAGCCAGATATGTATTGTTCTGAGTGCTGGGGATATCGGGACCTGCTCCCAGGGGGCTTACGTAGTGTGTATGTGGAAGAGGAATTAGAAAATGAAGACTACAGTTTTGGATTAACTAGTAATTTCGCCACAGTGGTAACTGCACTAAAGAAAAGAAGAACAAAGAACAGAATTCTGATTGATAGGAAGTGGGTGTTCAGGGATAACTTTTTCAAGGAGATGACATTTAGGCTGAGGCCTGAATGATGAAAAGTCCTCATCATCTTTGTTATGACAGTGGGGGAGATTGCCACAGGTCGAGAAGAGCCAAACCCTGCGGTAGGAAGATGACTAGTCAATTCAGAGTAGAACACAGCCCAGTGTTAGGTGAGGGCTTGGCATGGTAGAGTCCTGTGGGCTGAGTGAAGACCCTTAGTCTATGAAAGATCTACAGAGGAGCTGAGGGATACAATTTATATTTTTAAAATGTTTTGTTGAATGTGATGTGGAATGGTGTGGACAAGGTAGCTAGTTATGGGGCCACCACAGCCAGCCCATATGAGAAGGATATGGTCTAGAGTAGGGTTTGTGGCAGGGCTGAGCAAGAGAAGTGAATGTGTTTAGGATATTTTTTAAAGACAGAATGGGCAGGATTGTGGTTGGATTGGATGTGGGGGTGAGGATAAATGAGAGAGTGATTAGAAGGACTGAAGCTTTTGGTTTAAGCACATAGGTAGGGTCATTTCCTGAAATGGAAAAGTCTTAAGAGGTGCAGGTTGGAGACGGTACAGTGAAGGATCAAGGGTAATGAAGAAATAAATTGTTACTGTACAGAGATTGGAAAAAAGAAGAGTAGGCTTATTTTGATAGGGCAGTTGATGAAGGCCTCACTCAGGAGTTGACATTTAAGGTGAGAACTGAAAGGTGTGAAAAGCCAGAGAAGAACATTTCAGATAGAGGGAACCGCAGGTGCAGAGGCTCAGGGGAGGAAGTGGCTTCACAACTCAGAGGGAACCCAAGGGAGAGAGGTAATCAAAGGAGTGGTTTTCGTGTTTCATATTATAACTTAGATGTAATGGAAGAAATTTGCCTTTTTTCTCTTTTTAGCTGACCTGATTTTTCTTATAGTAGTTGAGATTGAAAGAAGGTACCAGGACTTTAAACCTGCCAATGAATCCACCTCTTTCAGTTGACTCCATCACCTTTACACCCGTGGCTTCCTTTATCTGGAATATTTGGCTGAATTGAAAATCTGTCTCTTAGATGTATTCAATCTAAGATTTTGTCCCTGGATATTTGTACTAAATATACTAAAACCAAAAGTCAAAACATCATATTAGTTAATGTAAAATTGTTCTGATATGTGAAGTAAAAGGGATTTGAAAGCATTTTTTTCAAATTGACTGTGGCACATACATTTGGCCAAACATGAGTCCAACATTTCTCAACCAACTCAAGTCATTGTCTTGCACTTTGCTTTACATTTGTTCCAATAGGATTAGATGCTTTGGGTGTGGATGCCAAGAAGTGACAAAAAACGGAAGCTGGGATCATTATGGTTAACCCAAGCATGTTGGAAACCAGAGAGGGGCTGAATGCTGTCGTACACAGACTCATGAACCCAATAATGGGTTGCAGTGTATTTTGAAATAAACTTCTATCCATTGGGAGAGGTGAAATGAAATAAAAAATTTATCAAAAATAAAACTACTAAAAAGATTAAATTTGAATTTGACCTAGAAGGATTGATCATAATTGAGGAATTTGACCTGTAGGGACAAATTGTTCAATTGAAGAAATAATTAAAGAATTTGATCCACAGGAACATATCGGTCAATTAATCTGAATGCTCTTTCCTGGCTCTTCACACATTTTAGATCTCACCCTAAATATCAACTCCTGAGTGAGGCCTTCATTTAGGGCTGTAACAAAATGGCGTTTTTTGTTTTTTGTTTTTTTTTTTTTTTGAGACAAAGTCTCGCTCTGTCCCCCAGGCTGAGAGTGCAGTGGTGCAATCGTGACTGACTGTAACCTACACCTTCTGGGCTCAAGTGATCCTCCTTCCTCAGTTTCCCAAGTAGCTGGGACTACAGGCACATGCTGCCATGCCCAGTTAATTAAACTGTCTTTCTTTTTTTTTTTTTTGTGACAGAGATGATGTCTTCCTATGTTGCCCAGGCTAGTTTCAAACTCCTGGGCTTAAGCGTTCCTCATGCCTTGGCCTTCCAAACTGCTGGGATTGCAGATGTGAGCCACCACATCTGGCAGGATTTTTTTTTACCCTGACCTCCATATCTATTTATTTTTTCTTTTCATTTTGAGACACGGTCTCACTCTGTTATTGCCCAGGCTGGAATGCAGTGGAGCTGTCATGGCTCACTGCAGCCTCAACCTTCTGGGCCCAGGTGATCCTCCTGCCTCACCCTCTAATATAGCTGGGACCAAAGGCATGTGCCACTACATCTGGCTAAGTTTTTACATTTTTTGCAGAGATAGGGTCTCACTTTGTTGCTCAGACTGGTCTTAAACTCCTGGCCTCAAGCATTCCTCCTGCCTCAGCCTACCAAAGTGCTGGGATTATAGGTGTGAGCCACCATGCCAGGCCTATTTCGTCTAATAAATAAATCCTTACCCCACCTGCACTCTCCCCAACTTGTTCCTCTCTAGACTTCCCATCCCTTCCCATCCTAGAAATGGTCCTACCTAGTTGCTCAAGTTCCCTCCTTGGTCGTCTCTTCCTTAGAGAACTTTGGACTTTATCTCTTCACCTGCTCCTCTCCTAGATGGATTGGGAGGCTCATGTGACCTCAAGATGGCAGAGAAGAGAGGCCAAGTTGTTCCATTGCACTCCAGCCCCACCTGTCTGCTTGGCAATGCTGTTTGTCTGTCTAGTCAGGTAGTGGAGTTCGGGGGTGCTTTGCTGCCCTGCCTTTGGAGAACTTAGTCAGTCGGCCTGGACTTCCTTTCTGTAGACTCACTGTCTCCTCAGGTTTCTTGGTGCTGCTGTTCTTTCTTTCTAAGATCTGAGGGCCCTGGGACCTCCAGCTTAAGATTCTTCAGGGTCACCTCACTAATGATGGCATCTTTGTCAGCAGAAATATCAGCTTATTTTCACCACCTTCATGAGGCAGGCGGGAACCTCTAGGTCTCTTCTGTGACACCTAAGAGCCAAAGAAGACTCTGGGTAAGCAAGCCCTCTTACTATCTACCCATACTGTGTTGCCTATTTTCACTTTGCTGTGGCCATTTATTGTTGTCCCTCTATGTGGTGACATCTTTCCAGAGTGAATCTGAAAGTGGCAACAGCACCTCTACTCTTGGCTTTCCTCTTGACCCTTGTCCCACCTGATAACAGCTTCTTTGAGCTTATGAGTTAGGGAGGTTTGGTAGTGATCCACAACATACACATCTGACAATTTGCTTTCCCTAAATCTCCTTCTCTTTCTAGCAAGCTCCCTGAGCTGGAAGGGGTAGATTCTCCTCTTTCTCCTTATGGTGGTTTTAAAACAAGTCTGAACATTTTTTGAAACTAAAAAAGATGCAGTCCATGTCAATTCCTTTGACCCTGGGTGGGCCTTTGTGACTTTCTTGATGAAAGGAATATGGCAGAAGTGATGCTGCATGCTATGCTTTGAGTTTGTCCCCACTGAAACTTTTGTTGAAATTCGGTCCTCAATGTGGTTGCATTGGGAAGTGCGGCCCAGTGGGAGGTGTTTGGGTCATGGGGGAAGATCCCTTATGAATGCCTTGGTGTTACCTCAAGTAGTGAGTTCTTGCTGTGGAGATATTAGATTAGTTGCTGTGAGGGTGGGTTGTTACACAGTCAGGATGTTTCTTAGATTTTGCCTTTTCACTCATACCCACTTCCCCTTTGACCTTCCGTCATATTTTGACCTAGCTCAAAAGTCCTCACCAGAAACTGAACAGATGCTGGGATCGTAATTCTTGAACTTCCTAGCCTGCAGAACACAATGAGCTAAATAAACCCTTTTTCTTTATAAATTATCTAACTTCTGATATTTTGTCACAGCAACACAAAACAGACTAAGATACTGCGTGATGTCAGGTTGAACTAGGAAAGGCCTTGCCATTTCTACCAGTTTCTCTTAGGACTTGCTCTCAGAACTTTCAGCTCCCATGTAAGGAGTCCAGCTATCCTGAGACCTCCATTTGGGGAGACCATGTGGAGAAAGGATGAGACCTGAGGGGTGTGTGCTATTAGCTGTTTAATTGCATCCAGCTCAGGAGCCGATGTGAGCTAAGAATCCTTAAAGATGATGCCAGCTCAGCCACTGTCTGATGGCAACCACAAGAGATACTCTGAGTGAGAACCACCTGGCTAAGCCATTCAATGCCCGGATTCATGAGCAGAATAAATGCTTGCCCTTGTTTTAAGTCATTCATTTGGGATGGTTTGCTAATAGGTGACTGAAGCATCCATTCTCACTACAGCTCACATTCTTACCATCCTACTTCATTTCTTAAGTTGTCACTATGCTATGACTCATCATCAAACCTCCAAGTAGGGTGACCAGTCACCTGATTTGGATGGGACTGAGGGAGTTCTCAAAATTTCAGACTTTCATTGATAAAACTGAGAAAATTCTGGGCAAATCAAGATGAGATGGCCACCCCAACTTCAAGATTTGCTTTTTTTTTGAAATAAAAATATAGCTGAAATAGTTTAGAGATTTCAGAATTATTACTTCACTATAGATTTTTTAAAGAGGTAGTGTTCGGCATAGAGGCTGACCCTTTTTTTCTGAGTGCTATCTGCCCTCCTAAAGGAATAGATGCTATGTCAATGAGTGGGCTAGCAGAGTCAAAGATAATTATAGGATGTGAAAATGTACTTGAAAGTATTTCAAAAATATATCATAACATAGAGATGGGGAAACGATCCAGACAGGATCACTGACTTACAAAGGACAAACCGTGACAAGGTCATGATTTGGAATGCAGATATTTGAACTTCCGTCTGGGTTACTTACCCCCAAATTTTATCAGTTCTCATTCTTACCAGTCAATATTCACCATGTAGGTAGGATATAATATCCAACCCTAGAGAATACTTAGACTGAGGGAGAATGTCTTTGCTGTAAGATAGTTCACCATCTTCCCATCTAGGTAGCACAGGTTAGACTGAAATCCAGTCTCAACCAAGACTGAGTAAACTAAGAACAAGAAAATACATCTTACTTAAAACAAAACCCCAAACCAACTTCAGGTCTATTTTTGAAATGGAGGATTTGACAATTTCATTATAATTGTAAGTGCAAAATTGTAGGCTCTGGTACTGCTGTCTCAGAAGAAGCCCAGTTAACTGTGGGTCCAGATTTTAGTGCTCTTCAAGGAAGTGAAGGATAGGGAGGCTTTCAACAAGCAGCAGGGCTGGTATAACTGGATACCAGGAAAGGAGCCTTCCTGGGTGTGGTTTTTTGGCAAAGAAACCCAGACTGCCTCGGCAAATGACTAAGAGGCTGGTAACTAAGAGGCCTCGGCAAATGACTAAGAGGCTGGGGGAGTGGGAGGAGAAGGGTGGAAAGGAGGGTGGGGAAGAAGAACATTACCTTGAGGTCTGATGTATCAGGAAAGTCTTCTACTATCTGCTTGCCCCACCTCTGTTCAGAAAAATGTGTGTGGTATGTTTGCGTGTGCGTTCTGGGTGTACCTAACAAATAGAGTAGAGCTTTTTTCAAAGAAGGCAAATTGCTTACTACTATTACTCCAATGCCATGGCTACCCAATCACCAAGCACATTTTTTCCAAGAAGGCCAGGAGGAAACTCTCTGACCAGCACAGCTAATAAGATGGTGAGGCCATGAGTCAGACACTGATTAGATTCAGCTGATATGTGAACAGCTGTGAGTTGCATTCATATTATGATTAAAGAAAAATTTCTATAATTTGACACAACCTTAAGACTCATTCATGCAAAGCCGAAAGTTAAAAAAAAACAATGAGTGAAAACTCTTGGGGTGGGATAACATTTCAAACTTTTAAACACTTGCTTTTATTCTGTATTTCCTCCTTTCCTTTCCTTCCACTCAAATAGGTAGTTAAGTCTGTTCTTTGCTTCCATGGAGGAATATAGTTGGGGCAAAAAGGAGAAATAGTCTACATGTCTTTCTGGCATTGGAAGAATAGGTGAGGCCAACATATTGGCCAGAAACCCACAAAGGAAAAGATTCCTCTGAGACCAGAGCTGGGAGATTTCCCAGGGCTGGAAGGAGGGAACATAGAAGAACAGAGAGCTCTGAAGTTCTAGGGCAGAGAAGAAACATGCCCTTGTGAAAGTTGTCAGACTCAAAATGGAGTCACTAATGTTAAAACAGCAATAGCAACAATAACAACCCTGAGAAATAGAGCTGGGAAAAGGCTGTGAGGAGAAGGTATCCAATCTTGTGTGCCTGATAACAAAACTATCACAAAAGTCTGCAAAAACCTCGCAAAAAGGTCATTGCAACCTTACACACACAAAGATATTTTTGCAAGGACATCTGCCCAGCAACTGCCTTTTAACCTTGGGTTGGTATCACCTTTTTGTTTGTTTGTGTTTTAGATATGGGATCTCACTATATTGCTCAGGCTGGTCTCGAAATCCTGTGCTTAAGCTACTCTCCTGCCTCAGCCTCCTGAGTAGCTGGGACTACAGGTGCGCACCACTGAGCCCAACTAATCCTTTGTTATTGATCTTTGTAGACAAGGATAATTTTTTTTTTCAAAATGATTACATAATCCTCCTAATTTTTTCCTTTAAAAATCTTTATCTTCCTTTACCTCCCTGAATACACACATAGTTTTCTACGGCAGATGTATTCCCATTGCAAATCTCTATTCTCAAATAAACATCATTTTTTCTAAGAGAGCCTCTCTTAATTTGTTATTTAGGTTGACACTCTGAATCTTTCAACATTCATTCATTCATTCCTTCATTCAACTTTTTTTACACCAGGCACTGTTTCAAGAGCAGTGAACAAATAGATAAAATCAGAACAATGCCCTCATGAAGCTTACATTTTAGTGAATATTAAAACGTATGAGATTCTTATGCCAGACATTATTCTAAATGCTTGGTATGTTTTCTTCTCACAACAACCCCTTGAGTTAGATACTATATTCCCAGCTTACAAATGAAGAAAGTGAGACAGAGAAAGAATATATAGTTTGCTGATCTCACAGCTAGTAAGTAGCAGGGCTGGAATTAGAACCCAGATAAACCGGCTTCATTTCTTTTAACTGCTATGGTACTCTTGCTAAACTTTTAGATAGGGTTTTGGGAGGTTGGCAAAACACTAGACTTGCGAAGGCTGCTTGGGGCGGTTTTACAGAGACTTTCATGCCCCAGATAGGTCAGGGTAGGAGTGGAAAGACCCTGAAATTCCAGGGTCCTCCATTGTGGATGATAAATGTCTCAGAGGCAGTCTACCCCTGAATGTCTTCCACTGCCTGAGTCTGAGACAGCAGCTTGACCAGAGGGGAAGAGCTCTGAGGTCTGAGGTGTTTCCTCCCTGCTTAGCAGGATGTACACTCAAAATAGAAATTAGACTGTGTTAAAAGAATAGAGATAATAAAATAGAAAGAATTGTTAAAATAAGATGAAATGGCGGGGCACAGTGACACATGCCTGTAGTTCCACCTGCTAAGGAGACAGAGGCAGGAGAAACACTTGAGCCCAGAATTTCGAGTCCAGCCAGGGCAACACAGTGTGAGACCCATGTCTCTTAAAGAAAAAAAAAAAAAAAGATAAACAGAACAATTTATTTTTTGAACTGTGAGTTTGCTGACTAAGATCCTCTGGGAAGCATGGGATTAGAGAGCTATGTGTGGAGGGCGGGTGGTCCCAATCTCAATCTCACATTTCTCCCTCTAGGATTAGAGCATTGTTAAAGGAGGATCTAGGATTTCAATGCTGCTAAAGATGAAAGCTCAATCAAATAAGACTATTAACTCCTTTTTAAAGAGTAACTAGTTTGAATTTACATGACTGTGGCAGACTATGTAACTATCAACTTTTCACTAAAAAATAAGTGGATATTTATATGGATGTGGACCAAGATGGAGGACTAGAAAGCTCCACTAATTGCTCCCCCTGCAAGGATATCAAATTAACAACTATCCGCATGGAAAATTCACTTTAATGAGAACCAAAAATCAGATGAGCACTCGCAGTACCTAGTTTTAACTTCACGTCTCTGAAGGAGGCACTGAAGAGGTAGAAAAAACAGCCTTGAATTGCCAACACCAGGCCTGCCCCATCCCCTAGCAGTGGTGGCATGGTACTGAGAGTCTTTCTGTGAGCTAGGGGCGGGGGAACACAGCAATTGTGAGGCACTGAACTCAGTCTTGCCCTGTTACAGCAGAAAGAAAAACTGTACCAAACTCAGCTGATGCCTGCCCATGGAGGAAGCATTTAAATTAACCATAGCCAGAGGGGAATCACTGATCCCAGTGGCTAGAACTTGAGTTCCACAAGCCTCACCACTGTGGGCTAAAGTGTTCTGTGGCTCTACATAAGCTTGAAAGGCAGTCTAGGACAGAAGGACTGCAATGCCTAGGGAAGTCCTAAGACTAAACTGAGCCTAGGTCAGTGGACGGGGCGGGGGAGGTGGGGGGGCATGTGACATACTGAGATACCAGCTGGAAGAGCCAAAGGAGTGCTGACATCACCCTTCCCCTTCCCCTAAACCCACACTACACAACTTGCAGCTCCAAAACAAACAGCTTTCTTCCACTTGAGGAGAGGAATGGGAAGAGTGAGGAAGACTTTGTCTTGCATCTTGGATACCAGCTCAGCCACAGCAGGATAGGGCACCAGTTAGAGGTGTGAGGTCCCCTTTCCAGGCCTGGTTAAATCAAATGATTTAACCCAGAGAAGACTACCTCAAGGCTTTTAATAATCAAACTCCCAAAAGGTCAAGGATAAAGAAAGGATCCTAAAAGCAGCAAGAGAAAAGAAACAAATAACCTACAAGGAGCTCCAATACATCTGGCAACAGACTTTTTAGTGGAAACCTTAAAGGATAGGAGAGAGTGATATGACATATTTAAAGTGCTGAAAGTATAAAAAGTTTTCTGTAGAATAGTATATCCAGTAAACATATCCCTCAAACATGAAGAAATACAGACTTTCCCAGACAAACAAAAGCTGTGGGATTTCATCAACACCAAAACTGTCCTACAAGAAATGCTAAAGGAAGTACTCCAATCAAAGAAAAGGCTGTTAATGAGCAATAAGAAATCACCTGAAGGTATCTTAAGTAGAAAAGCTAAACAGTGAATCAATCAAAAATAATAACTAAAATAACTTTTCAGGACATAGACAGTACAATAAGATACAAATAGAAACAACAAAAAGTTAAAAAGTGGGGAAATAAAGTTAAAACATATAGTTTTTATTAGCTTTCTTTTTGCTTGTTTGTTTATTCAAACAGTATTGTTATCAGGTTAAAATAATGGGTTATAAGACAGCATTTGCAAGCCTCATGGTAAACTCAAGCCAAAAAACACACAAGGAATACACACAAAAAAAAAGAAGCGAGAGAAACTAAATTATGTCACCAGAGAAAATCACCTTTGCTAAAAGGAAAACAAAAAGAAAAAGAAAGAAGGAATACAAGATCACAAAACAATGAGAATACAAACAACAAAATGGCAGGAATAAGTCCTTACTTATCAATAACAGCATTGAATGCAAGTGGACTAAACTCGCCAATCAAAAGACATGGAGTGGCCGAATGGATAAAAAACAACAATAGGAACAACAACAACAACAACAACAACAAACAACAGCAACCAAAAAATAAGACTTAATTACCTATTGCCTTTAAGAAATACTCATCACCTATAAAGACATACAGACTGAAAATAAAGGGATGGAAATAGATATTCCATGCCAGTGGAAACCAAAAAACAGCCGAAGTAGCTGTACTTATATCAGACAAAATAGATTTAAAGAGAAAAACTATAAGAGGCAAAGAAGGTTACTATATTATGATAAAGGAGTTAATTCAGCAAGAAGATATAACAATTATAAATACATATGCACCCAGCACGGAGCACTCAGGTATACAGAGCAAATTTTATCAGAGCTAAAGACAGAGATAGACCCTAATACAATAATAACTGGAGACTTCAATACCCCACTTTCAGCATTGGACTGATCTGCCATACAGAAAATCAACAAAGAAACATTGGACTTAATCTGTACTATAGACATAATTGATATTTATAGGACATTTTATCCAGTGGCTACAGAATACACATTCTTTTCCTCAGCACATGGAACATGCTTCTCTTCAGGAGATGCAACTACTTCTGATTCCAGTAAGTGTTTCAATAACACCCTGTGCAGATTTCAAGCACTAAATTTAATTCATGTTATTGTCATTATTTATAGGTCTGTCTGCCAAACTGGATGTTGGGCTTTTCAGGTCATTTTGGTATCTTCTGTCTTTGTATCCACACAGCAAATGTAGTGTCTGAGGCATTGTGAGTCATTGACAAATATTTGTTTTTTTGTTTTTTGTTTTGTTTTTTTTTTTTTTTGAGGCGGAGTCTCGGTCTGTCGCCGGGACTGGCCGGATCTCAGCTCACTGCAAGCTCTGCCTCCCAGGTTTACGCCATTCTCCTGCCTCAGCCTCCGGAGTAGCTGGGACTACAGGCGCCCGCCACCTCGCCCGGCTAGTTTTTTTTTTGTATTTTTAGTAGAGACGGGGTTTCACCGTGTTAGCCAGGATGGTCTCGATCTCCTGACCTCGTGATCCACCCGTCTCGGCCTCCCAAAGTGCTGGGATTACAGGCTTGAGCCACCGCGCCCGGCGACAAATATTTGTTACAGACATTCATTTATTGAGGAAAGAACTCATGTGGTTTATTTGATCACATAATGAGAGCTTTGTACTACTTTCTGTTTTTCCTGGCTTGCCAAAAAAGTTCAAGCCAAATTTTATGCTCTGTGACAATAGCTATCTTATCCTAACTCTAAAAGATATTTTTAACTTTTGTTTCTATTTTAATTAAGCTAACTACATATTTTCATCTAAATGATCTCAAATGCATTTTAGAACTATAAGGAACATAAATTATAAATAAATACACTTAGTAAATTTTGGCTCATATCTATGTTGAAGGAAGATCCAATCAATGCCTCTCACTATGATGAAACGTTAAGAAACATGAAGAAGTAATAACTGTTAGATAAACAGGCAAATGTATTATGTATTATGCTTATGAATAGAAAAGGCAAATAGAGATTACTCAAAGAGTAGACTGGAGATTTATAAGCTATAAACAGATACATTTACATGGCTAGGGTTGCTGAGATGACTTGGCACTGATGGGTATTATGCAGTGTGGAGAATCATGTGTTGAAAAAATTCATTTTACTTTTAGTTATGTATTCGTTGTTTTGCTACTTAGGAGAAAGACAAAGGGACATAGCAAATCCAAAGGATTTTTCAGAGGAGAAGGATACTATAAACCTGATGAGACAGCTGTGTAGTGGTCCAGTTACGAGAAAGGCAGAGGTCAGATGCAGGTACCAAGGTCAGGCAACAGAGTCCAAAAGGTACACTTCTATCACTATGAGAGAAAAAGAGTATTCAATTTGAGATTGGAGAATCTCAATGGTCCAAGGAAATTATCAGTTGCCTTGTATAGGTACAGTGATATAAATCCATAGGAATATTATTTTGTGAAGTAAGGAGCATATTTATTGTCAAATTACTCTTGGTTTTGCCACAGGCTTACCAAAAGACTAAAGGCTAGAGTGAAATGGGAAGACAGAAAACAACAGAAGGAAAAAGGAAAACCAAAATGCATGAGGACAAGGCAGAGCTTTATTTATGAAAGTTATACTTGGGAAAATTTGAGAAAGTAAAGGAGTTGAGCATTTTCCTGAACTGAAAACAGACCATTTGGTATTACTTATAAAGTAAACAGCACTTTCTAGATGAAGACAAACTACTGAAAGAATGAACAACGAAGCAGTCATTTCACCATCAAAAGAGTCAATATTTGCTTTTTTCATAACCAGAAATAGCTGGGTTTGTTTTTTAATTTTAATGGTATAAATTTTAATGACAAAGATTATTTAGTCTTTAGTGAAAAATTGGAAATTCCTACAGCAAAGTTTGCTCTTAGAAATGGACTCCAGTTTTAGAATGAAAAGTGCCCTAACTTAACACTTATTTGTTTGTCAAGGTTGATGAGACTATCTAGACATTGTGACGTGGAAAAGGAACATGCTCACAGAGAAGGCTGGCATCTTCACTGGGAAAGGAAACTTAGAGGCAGTTGCTAGGCTTGACCCCGTGGTAAGAGTTCTTGTCCTTGACACCTGCTCTCAGAGGTCAAAAAGCTTTTAGCCTTCGTGAGGCCATTTGGGAAGTCTGAAACTTCCAAATTCATTATTAATATTGAATTGTGAGATTTCATATAAAAATCCACATTTCTGATTTCTTTTAAAAAATCGGATAACATTCCAGCATAGCAACTATCAATAGGAACTGAATAGAAGCTGCTCATTTGGGACAGAGCCAGGTCATGATTGTCCCTTCCCCAATCCCACTATTTTTGCCAGACATGGAGATCGAGTTGCCATCTATCAAAATGATTGCACAGCTGTTTGCATTATTATAGAATTAATAAAATATTGAAGTATTTATTTTTTTCCCAATGTTCAGTTTTCTTTAATGATCCTCATTTCCCTGAAGCACAGGTTCAGGTAGCTGGGTGATGGCAGGAGATGTTCACTTAAAGATCTTGCCTTGATTGAAAGCTTTGCCCACATGCTGGAAGGCTCTATCCCAGGAAAAGTACTCTTGAACCTGCATCTGGTCTCATCACTGCCAGGATCCAGTTTCTGCTATGTGTATGACTCGTAGTCCACCTGCCAATCTGGACTCAGGGGAAAGGCAAGCTCCTGGCCTCTTAAGACCCAGATTCCACAAATGGAGTTACTGTTGTTGGTTCCAAAGAGGATGACACTGGCAAAGGTGTTCTTCCTCAGCTTGTCTAGTCACTGGAACATTTCAGTGACGAGGTTGCAACTCATGAAGGTCTGGGTGAGTTCTTCAGGGAGGTGACACTCAGAGTACCATAGGGACAAGCCATCCTTAACAGAGTGCTTCCAAAAATATGGCAGTGACACAGTGTGTCCTCACTGGAGCACTTGGGTGTAAATTCACCCGACACAAAGGTACCCTTGGACAGCTGAGCAAAGCGGTCCTTGGCCTTGGGCTCAGCAGCAGGTGCCTGCTCACATTCATCCATCTCCTCTTCAGGAGCAGAAGAAGCCATATTTTTTCCTCTTTCTGCTCAGCCCGAGGCATCTTCTTCTCTTTTAATGAACCTTTCCCTTTCCATGGGTGTCATTTTTAGTCAGGCTTTCTACAGAACTTTTAGCATCAGACCATCTTCTCACACAGTTTCACTTCTTCCAAAACGGTCTGGAACTGGGTCTGGTTAATGCAGGTGAGGAGCCAACAGTTGATATTGAGAAAGGCTTGGTGGAAAGAAGTCTCCAGCACCTGCTTAGAGAGCCACAGCAAGGTGCAGACAACTGTGATGTCAGCCAGTTACTCATTCACCCACCAGAAAAGTCCTCATCTTCAAGTGAGCATCCAGCAGCCCCAGAATTCACTTCATGTCCTCTGTTGCATTCTTAGTGGCCTATTTTTTGTGGTGCATGATGCCCAAGTTAGAGAACAAGCAAGTACTGGCTAAGGGCACTATGTTGTTATCAGCAAAGCCTACCCACCGCACCACCTGAGCTTCTGCTTCTGGAGTACTTTCCTGCAGCTCCTCATTGCTCACACAGTAGGTAATGACATTACTCTTAAACACACAGACTCCATTGTCACCATTAAATGCTGGAATCTTGCCAGCAAGAAATTTGCAGAGAAATTTAGGGTTGTGGTTGGTTTGGCCAAAGTGGAAGTGCGAATGGTGCAAAGAGCATGCAGACCTGAGCCCTGCTGTACTAAGCAGTGATGAGGATTTTGAAGGCCCTCCAGTTTTCAGGATATGTGTACAGGATCTCAGCCATCATGGTGATTCTTCAGAGAAAGAGAAGGGAAGAAAAACAAATCAAGAATGTGTTTGGCTGCCGGTAGCAGAAAAGCTGACCAACATGACTTAAACATGAAGGGTTTATTTTTCTCATATTACCAAACCTATGCAATTACTGGTAATTGGTTTAGCTACACAACTGCACCTAAGAGTCCAGACTCTTGCTATCATTTCTGCTAAGCATCCTTCACATGCTGGCTTTTGTCTTTGTGGCTATCTCCTCACAAGTACAAAATGGCATTTGCATCTCCAGATAATTTGTCCACTTCAAAACAGGAAGAAGGGGGAATGATCAAGGGCCAAACCAATTGTATGTACCTTCTACAGAGAAATGTAAAATTCCCAAGTCAGCAGAGTGTCCTGCCTACATCTTATTGGTCAGAGCTGGGTTACATGGCTAGAAACAAAGGAAACTGAGAAATAAAAAAACGTGAGTAAAAATTTTGGCATAGACATGGTTCTAGGCACATTGCCACCATAAAAGGCTCAGAATTTCACTGAAAATAAAAGAAAGAAAATAGGACTGTCTCTTGAGGTAGGAAATATTTTATTTAAGTCTCAGTGGTGATCTGTACCCAAGGATGAAATTATAGATACAAAAACTAAGGGATCTTAAACCCAAAGTCTAAAAGGGGATAAGTGAGTAAAACAGGCAAGTGACTTGTGTACATCTATATCCTATGCATAATTATTTCTAAGATACCCTTCACGAGAAATATGACTTTTCCAATTGTTCTTGAATCATATGGCATCTAGGTCCATTTTTATCACCCTTGTGTATTTTGGATATCCGTCTCCATTCAGATGATGGTTTGCAAATATTTTCTCCCATTCTACAGGTTGTCTCGTCACTCCATTTACTGTTTCCTTTGCTATGCAGAAGCTTTCTAATTTAATATAGTTCAATTTGTCTATTTTTGTTTTCATTGTCTGTGCTTGTGGAGTCTTAGCTGTCAAGTGTTTGCCTAGGCCAGTTTCCCTTTGTTTTCTTCTAGTAAGTTTATAGTTTGGGGTCTTATATTTAAGTGTTTAATCCATTCTGAGTCAAATTTTTGTACATGGTGAGAGATAGGAGTCCAGTTTCATTCTTCTGCATATGGTTATCTAGTTTTCCTAGCACCATTTATTGAAGAGATTGTACTTTCCCCAGTGTATGTTGTTAATGGCTTTGTCAAAGATCAGTTGGCTGTGAATATGTGGATTTATTTCTGGGTTGTCTATTCATTCCGTTGGTCTATGTGCCTATTTTTACACCAACACTAAGCTGTTTGGGTTACTCTACCCTTGTAATATATTTTGAAGTCAGATAGTGTGGTGCCTTTAGCTTTGTTCTTTTTGCTCAGGGTTGCTTTGACTATTCAGGCTCTTTTGTGAATAGTTCCACAAGAATTTTAGGACTACTTTTCCTATTTCTGAGAAAAATGGCCTGGGTATTTTGATAGGGATTGTATGGAATCTGCAGATTGCTTTGGGTAGTAGAAAAAATTTTTAATGTGTAGATTTTATTGAAAATATTTATATTTATATTCAAAAATAGTTTTGGATTCTAAACACTTAGATTTTACCTAATTAAAATCAGAAGTGTTGATTTTATTGTTAGAAGCAGCTTTGGTTATCTTAACAGACAATTTCTACATAAACAATTACTTGATTATACAAAATATCAAATGTAAATAGTAGTAGACCACGAAAATAATAGACATAAATAATTATTTAACCAGTAGCAATCATTTGGGCCACCTTTTAAAGGTATTTTTGGATACATGAAAAATAGAAAGATATTGTAATAAGATATTGCAGCACACAAAGCCATTTGATCCTAACTCGTCACTGTTACCATGCTTTTGTTTTTCAGTAGTGGTGGACCCTCATTATTGCCCATCAATCATTCGGTTTATTATATAAACCATAATGCAGGACCATGTGTTCTGCAGGTAGGACAGGTCTTAGAATGCCAACATCTGTGATGGGTTGTAAGGCACAAGACTTAATTGTTTATTTCATTCACTACTTTAGACTTTTCTCTTTTTTTAAGTTCTAAGATGGACCAAGTTTTCCTGTTGTTTTTTCTCTTCAGGAGGAATAGACAAGCATTTAAGTCATCAAGTACTGCAACTGGCTGCTTGGAAAAGAAATCAACCAAGGAAAGGCAACAAGGAAAGCCATAGTGACACTGTGCTCCTGAGGCTGAAAGTTCTTAGAATCACCAAGGCAGCACCTTCCCTTTGCAGGCCATGTTCTCTAGCACGTTGCCTCAGTGCCCTTGCCAATAGCAGACATTGCTGCTCCCAACCCAGCATTTGCAGCATCAGTCTTAGCTGATTGGGCCATGCTCTTGTCTGTGGTTGTGGTTTGTTAATTTTCACTGCTGTATATTGTTCCATTATGCAAACCTGCCACAATTCATCCATAGTACTGTTAATGGATTTTCCTTTTCTTTCTTTCTTTTTCTTTCTTTCTTTCTTTCTTTCTTTCTTTCTTTCTTTCTTTCTTTCTTCCTTCCTTCCTTCCTTCCTTCCTTCCTTCCTTCCTTCCTTTCTTTCTTTCTTTCTTTCTTTCTTTCTTTCTTTCTTTCTTCCTTCCTTCCTTCCTTCCTTCCTTCCTTCCTTCCTTCCTTCCTTCCTTCCTT
>NW_012116788.1:1669011-1672801 GCF_000951035.1 Colobus angolensis palliatus | reverse complement strand
TTCCTTCCTTCCTTCCTTCCTTCCTTTCTTTCTTTTCCTTTTTTTTTTTTTTTTGGTGAAATAGCATGCTTTATTGGGAAGCAGAGTGCTGCACAGTGACCAAGAGAAGAAGGCCGCCCAATGGGCATTTACACATTTTACTCCAAAAGACACACAGAACATCTTACCAATAAAAATAAACTGAAACAGTGATTCCTCTGGGCAACTCCCTAGCCTCATCCCTTTCAGGGATTGGAAAATCTCCCAACCATTTTCCTGATGGCAGCTGTGTTTCACTAGAGATAGAGCCCCTTGGGAGTGCCTTCCTGTTTTTTGCAAAGAATATTTTTTCTTTGTATTTTTTGAAATCTTCCTTTGTTACCTTCATTCTGTGGCTCTCTTAAGGCCATCAGGCAAGCTTCTGTGCAGATTGCCTTGATGTCAGCACCAAAAAGGTCATCTTTAGTCATGATCAAGTCGTCCAGGGTTACATCATCAGCCAGCGTCATCCTGCTTGTGTGAATCTGAAAGATGCTCTTCTTAGTATTTTCAGTAAGGAGGGGGATCCTGATCTTCCTGTCAATGCGACCTGGTCTGTTAAGTGCTGGATCCAAATTTCTGTTTGGTTTGGGTCCATGATAACTTTCACATCTCCCCTAGAAGCAAATCTATCCAACTGGTTCCACAGTTCCAACATTGTTCAGTGAATTGCTCTCTCACCACCAGAGTTTGAGTCATATATTTTTGTCCCAGTGGCATTAATATCATCAATAAACACAACGGATGGTGCGTGTTTTTCAGCAACTTGAAACAATTCGAGAATGAGTTTGAGCCCATCACCCAGGTACTTCTGAATAAGTTCAGAACCAACCACTCTCAAGAAAGTGACTGAGGTTTGGTTTGCTACCGCTTTGGCTACAAGGCTCTACCTGTGCTAGGTGGACTATAGAGAATGACCCCCCACCCAGAAGGAGGCTTTATACCCATCTCTTCATAATATTCAGGTTGGGTAAGAAGAGGTCCACAGATTCCTTAATTTCCTGAATTTGGTTGTCCAAATTCCCCCCAGTATCAGCATAGGTCTCCTGGGGAGTCTTTTCCACCTTCATCACTGTGACTAGGGGATCTATGTCATCCATCAGCACCCCTATCACTGCATACACCTTGTGGCTGAGCAGAACTGAGCAGCCAGGTTCCAGCAGATCCTTGTCTACAAATGAAGGAATGCTAATATAGTGTTCTGAGCCCACAGATGTAGAATGATGGTATGATTATGATCTCTTCCAGGGTTCCTACTGCTATTAGGGTCCCCCTTCAGATCATCCACTTTTAATCTTTTCTCCTGTTGCTTTTCCTCTAAAGGTTTCATTTATTTCTGATTTCTAATGAATTCTTCCTCCATGAGAAGACAGTCTTCAATTCTCTCTAATTTCAGTAGTTTTCATTGGCACTGAGTGTGAGATGTCCCCAGTGGCAGTTTGCTGGCAGCATCTGGTCCCTTTGTTTTCTTCTTCTCCACTCCAGTTGATACTGGAGGTTTGTATTTATTTTTCTTGTCCTGTCATCCTTCTTGCAAACTCCAGGACTATAACCCCCACTCTGACTTTCACCCATCTTGCCTTGGCCACTTGAGTTGCCGATTCTTTCTTAATGTCTGTCTTTTCATTAGGCTGTTGCTTCACAAGGTGCTCGATAGGTATTTTTTTTCTTTTTTTTTTTTCTGGATGAATGGATACTGAGAAGATGGTGTAATGTCATGGTGATGTGAGATAATCCTGGAAAAGGTTAGTTGGGGCCATACTGTGGAGAAATGCAAAGTCTGGTGAGAACTTTGTACTAATTTGTTAGACAATGAAGCTTCAGACTGGAGTGATCAAAAGCACAGACTAGGAGCCAGACTATCTATGTGGTTTCCACTGCCAGTCCTACCACTTACTAGCTGTGTAACCGTGGGGTTATTTACCTAACATATCTGTGTCTCAGTTTCCTTAACTGAAAAAAAAAATGGATTTCATAGGAGGATTGTGAAGATTAAATGAATTCATATTTATAAATTGCTTAGACCAGTACCCAGCAGAAGATAAGTTGAAAGCAGTGATTATTAAATAAAATGGATATCCATCACAGGTTTTTGAACAGAGAAGAGGCATTTTTGGAGCAGAGTGAGAGGCTGTAATAAAGGCTGGGGCAGTGGTCCAGGCTACAGCTACTGTTAGGGTCAGAAGGCTGATTCTCACTGATCCCTGTTGCCTGTATAAGATATACTTATGAGCAACTCACAAGCAGGAAATAACTTGACAATAGAGATTGAGAAAATTACATTTTCAAAAATTTTATCCTTTACCTTTGCAGACAAATTCTGAGTGGGCAGTTCGGAATTGTAACCTGTAATTAGAAACTTTCATCTTTTATATCCACCAGTGAATGAACTGTAGTTATCACAGTGGTGGAATTTCAGACCAGCAGGAGAGGGATTTTTTCCATCCCACTGAAATGGCACAACATAAGTTTCTCCCTATGTTGCCTAAGCACGAGGTTGATTTGTTGAAATTTGCAGAAATTTCCACTGGAAGTTTCCTGCAGTGAACTTGTCTCTGTAGAGCTGGGTCATCTCACTGAAGCCACACTATGGAACAGTGAATATGTGGGAGTCTAGGAAGAAACAGATGCTCCACTCCAACTGGGTACTTTGAAACATTGAAGAAAAGGATCACTTGCTGACTAGGGAAAACAACAAGAAATGATGCAGAACCCTGAAGCCAGCAACCCTGGGGAAGCCTGATCATTTCAAGTCTGAATTGCATGCTTAATCTTATTTAATCCTCACATTATCTCCATAGCTATTATTACTAATACTTCTCAGATAAGGAAAACTGAGGCTTAAAGAAGTTAAGTGAGTTGCCCAAGGTCTCACAGCTCGTAAGAATCACCTGAATCAATTTTAGTGCTAGGTTTTCTGAAGCTAAAGTCCATGCTCTTTTCACCACTTGAGTGTTCTACTGACCTTTTATTTATGCAATAACTTTATGTTTTACTCTGTGAGATGAGTATACTTGTACACAATTCAAACATTACAGAAATTATAGAGTAAAATTATAGAGTAAAAAGTTCAATTCAGTTCTTCTGACCTCTGTCCCTCAAACCACTTTTTTTTTTTTTTTCTCAAAAGTTATCATTATTGACAGTGGGACGTGGCTTCTTCCAGATACTTTTTCCCCTGTGCATTTACAAATTTAGTACACATATAACTATTCTTATAGAAAAGGTAAACTGAAGCTTAGAGAAGTTAAAGCAACTTGCCCATGGTCTGTTTCTGCTGGATATCCACTGTAAATAGGGTCATTTTGTTAATAATTTCCTTTAACTTCTTATTACTTTGTGTTTTCTTTTCCTTTCACTTTGGACCCTTCCCTCCCAGAGTGATTTGAATTATTTCATTATGCTGTGGCTTAAATTATACAGGTATATATCTACATATCTATGGATATATATCTAAATATATACATATCTATAGATATATATCTAAATATATATTTAGGTATGAAACTTCCTGGTGTCTTTATAGTTATACATAACTACAAAACCTGAATAAATTAAGAAACAGCATAATTTAAAAATAAAAGTTAAATCATCAATTTTTTTTTTCAGCTTTTAAATCTGTTTATTTTATTTTTTTTTTTCTTTCACCATTAATGAATTTTTTTTTTTTTCATTATACTTTAAGTTCTAGGGTACATGTGCATAACGTGCAGGTTTGTTACATATGTATACTTGTGCAATGTTGGTGTGCTGCACCCATCAACTCGTCAGC
>NW_012116788.1:1662259-1663666 GCF_000951035.1 Colobus angolensis palliatus | reverse complement strand
ATGGCCAGTCAAAAGGCAGTAAAGCGATGTAATAGTGCATGCCCAAACAATACTGAAACATTTTTAAAGGACCATTTACCAAAAATATTTTTCATGTATCGCTACAACTGTAAGTTCTGGTAATGAACTTCTGCAATCTGATTAGTACAGAAAATGCAGGGATTGCATTTTGTGGGTATTAGGTGGTCAACTGATGCAGAATATGCCTATGCTTTTTAAAGAGTATCAATCATATGAGAATAAAAAATTAAAATAATCCCAAGGTGTTTGTGATATGGTCCCTCACCCCCATCCCAACCACAGCTCTGGATAAATGAGAAGTTCCCTGTTTGAGAATTGTTGTGCACTGTGTTCTACTTCCCTATATGTGGCACAGAGGCCATAGGATTGGGGATGGGAGGAGAACGCTGCTGAAGCGATTGAACACAGACTTACCTTCAAACTCTTATAGGGTTCTGTCTGCTGCTGGCAAGGAAGTTGGCTAAATTAAGAATGGGATGCTGTGGTCTGTGTGGTTTTATATCTCCCCAGTGCCCAGGCCAGGGAGATATTTCTCCATTTTGCAGGCAGGCTTAGATTAAATTCTTTCTGTGGATGTCCAGACTCTGCTGGATTGATGTCAGCCTTCCATGTTACCCATCTCCTAGTTTGTACTATGGCTTGAAGGCCCTGTTTCCTGTCCTAAGATATACTTACTATAAAAGGGAAGAGAAAAAGCTAAAATGGAAGTTCCATGGCATGTAATGTCCTCATGAATCCATTACCCTGGTGCATAATACATTTATTATTCTAGTTGACATAAGTGCCAGAAGTGTGTCTGTTTCTGGATCTTTCCTTGGGATTCAACATGGGAATCTACTGAAAAGAAAGTGTTCCCTTAAAATAATATTTGTTTCCAAAGTAACTGATAATTAAGAAAAAGGAAAAGACACTTTTTCCCTCCTTCCTTCCCTTCTTTAGCTCCTCTTGTTCCTCTGTCTCCTTTTTTCTGTCAGATATCCTTTAAGCAGAGTTGTGACTGGACAGGGATACCCAGACCCCCAGGACTGTACTCCCCACACTAGGCAAATGCTGAAAAACATAAATCAACAATATATTGAGAGTAGAATTGATAGCCAACAGAGGCTGGGAAGGATAATGGGGCAGGGGTAGAGGGTGGGGGCGGGAGAGAAGTGGGGATGGTTAATAGGTACAAAAATATAGTTAGAATTAATAAAATGTGGAGGGCGGAGCAAGATGGCTGAATAGGAACAGCTCCAGTCTCCAACTCCCAATGCGAGCGACACAGAAGACTGGTGATTTCTGCATTTTCAACTGAGGTACTGGGGTCATCGCACTGGGGAGTACCGGACAATCGGTGCTGGTCAGCTGCTGCAGCCCGACCAGCGAGAGCTGAAGCAGGGCGAG
>NW_012116788.1:1641957-1656566 GCF_000951035.1 Colobus angolensis palliatus | reverse complement strand
AATAATAATAAAAAAGAATTAATAAAATGTAGTATTCGATAGCATAACAGGGTGACAAAGTCAACAATAATTTATTGTAGATTTTAAAATAGCCAAAAGAGTATAGTTGGAATGTGTATAACACAAGGAAGTAAAAAATGCTTGAGGTGACCCTGATGTGATTGTTATGCATTGTAATGCCTCATGTACCCTATAAATATTTACATGTACCATGTACCCATACAAATAAAAAATAAAAACAAAAACCCAGTATATTAAGAAACACAGCCTGACAGAAGAATTCCAATTAATAAATGTAAAATAAAAGAGGGGGAATAAAAAACCATCATTGGGGAAATACCATAGTAGTAGCTATTGCAGACAAGATCCAGTGACAGATAAAATTAGTGGGCAAAAGTTTGAGGAGAATTAGGACATTAGCATAGCCTCAAAATATCTCTCCCAAAACACTTATCCCTTATAAAGGGAAGAATAATACATTTGCAAGGGAGAAACCCAATAACACCACAGTAACCAAGTGGTCAAGGTTAATGTCACTGGTATTGAGACATATCAACATTACACACCTGCTGATAGTGTTCACTGGGAAAGACACAGTATCATTTTTGCCATAATCTTTCCAAAAAGGTATAAAGCCTCTATTTAATCATGAGAAAACATTAGGTAAACCCAAATTGAGGGTCAGTCTACAAAATACCTGATGAACCCTCATTGAAAGTGTCAAGGTCACAAAAGACAAGGAAAGACTGAGAACTGTCACAGATTGGAGCAGACCAAGGAGACAATCAAAGGCGATGTGGGATCCTCAGTTGATTCTTCAATAGAAAAAGGACATTGAGGGAAAAACTGAAGAAATTCAAATAAGAGCTGTAGTTCAGTCAATAGCGTTGTAACAATATTAATTTCCTGGTTTTGATAATATACTATGGTTATATGACCTGTTATTAAAAATATTAGAAGAAGCTGGGTGAAAGGTATAAGGAAAGTCTCTCTCTCTCTCTCTCTTTTTTTTCTACAACTTTTTGGCAAATCTAAAATTATTTCAAAATAAAAATGTAAATAAATAAAAGAAACACTTAGGACTAGAATGGTCATAGGTTTCCTATGTAAGAAATTATTTGATCTCAGCCTTGAATTGTGGGCAGAATTCCATAGGTGGAATTCCAGACAGAGAATCTTCAAGATAGGGAAGGAACAAATCATCACTTGATTGATCAATGGCAAGAACACAGTGGGCCATGGATATTGATGTGGGGTTGGATTTGTAGTGGCAAGAGAGAAAACTGGATTATGAGGATTCTTGAAAACCAGGTCAAGAATATTAGATTACAAGCCTGCAGCAGGTAAGAGAGAGTCTTTATATGTCTTGAGAATGGGAAGACTGTTGTGATCATCCAGATGGGACCAGAGGCCTTGCTAAGTTTGTGTTTTGACAGTGAGGATGGAGAACAAATATTATAGGAAATGTTATAGGACATGAAATATTATAGGAAATGTTCAAGATTTGATGAATATAAGGGAAATGAAGAAGAGTCAAAGAGGACTTGATTTTAAGCTCAGACAGGTGGATGGTGGTATCATCGACAGTAAGAAATTCAGGAGGTAAGAAAATGTGGAGTGGGGGGAAAGGACATCATATTGGTGTGAAGTTTGAGATATTGCAAGAGATTCAAATGATAATGTTTTAGTAATAGTTCTAGGGACATTTCTTTCTTTATTTGTTTAGCAGACATTTATTCCCTACTTTGTGCTAGGACTTGTGCTAGGTGCTGGAGATACAAAATCCCATGATGTGGCTCTTACCCTAAATGAGCCGGAGAGGAGACAGACACTGTTTGGAGGGTTGCATATAGGCTGGGATTACAGGGAGTATGAAAAGCTTTAAGAATTTTCCCAGTGTTGGGAATATGGGACTACAGGTCAGGCAAATACAGAGGATGTGAAAATTTAGGAGTCATTAACCAAAAATGGTAGTGGAAGCCTTGTATGGCTAAGTTAAAATTTAATAAAAGAAGAAAGGCAAAAGTTCAAGAGGTAGTCCTGCTGAGACTCACCCCGAGAGAGTGAAAATCAAAAGTTACTCACAGAAAAGAAGAAAGTGTTGGAAAAGTTGCACCAGAATCTGTAGTCATGGAACCACAGACATGGAAGAGAGTTTCAAGGAAGTGGGAGTTTGCCAGTTGTGTGGATTTCGAGCGAATCAGGTCAGTGGAGTGGAAAGGTCAAGAATTGTAGAGAAACTAGAGAGGAAATGAAAGCATGGAGTACTCATTTGAAAAGTATAGTAATGAAAGAAGGTCAAGAAGTAGGAAAGTACCTGAAGGGGGCACCAAGAGTGTGTGAAGTAGAATCTTCTCCATTCGTTCACTCAATTCAACAAATACTGATTTCAGTTGCCAGGCACTGTGATGGATATTTCATGTATATTTCTCAGTTAGTCCTCACAACTTTTTGAGTGGGTATTATCTCTTCAGCAAACATTTTTTTGGGAAGCCTACTTGGTACCAGAGAGTGTTTCAGTTGATGAGGACAAAATAGTGGAGAAAAATAGACAATCCCTAACCTCTTATCACTATTGACGTTAAGCAAATTATGTCACACATCATGAAAAATTGCAAAAGGAAGAAAGTATACTATTACGGAACTTGTGATCATTCATAGAGGGTTGTGCTCAAGTTCACCTTTGTCCTGTAAAAAAGAAAGGTTTGCTAAACAAATTAATAGCGGAAAGGTCATAACATCTTTATGCAAAACATTCCCATTTACAGAGAAGTGTGTAAATGGGAACTCTGGGTTTGCTATAACTCTTAAGGCCATTCTAATTGTGGGCACTGACTTTAGGTGACTTCAGATAGAAACTTGTTCTGCTATTCTCTTGAGCCTTTCAACTCACAAATGAACCTTTTCAAAGTCGAGAATGGTTCCAGGAGTGTGCTCTGAAAGTGGTGGAGCTGGAATTTAGCATCGAACCTGGGAAAATGGGTTAGGTTGTCCAAATGCCTCCTCCACCCTAAACCCCAAGGGCAGCCAAGAATTTGGAATCTACAGATTCTCTTTATCTGGGGTGGAAACCATAGAGTTTCCAGACAACATTCTCAATGCAGCCTTTGGAGTTTCTCACTTGGTCTTGAGATCCTATTTCTGTTATCTGAAGCTCCTGATCATTTTCTTTTTTACCCAGGCCCTGATCTCTGTTCTTAACTTAGTCTGATAAATTGAAATCATCTTTGATCTGTTTCTTTTTTCTAAGTTGGTTTCTTGGAAGGGCAAAGCTTTCATAATTTTGATAAATTTTAACACTTTTTTCCCTGCCCCTCATTTGGGAGGTGGGTAACTTCAAATTTCCAGGCTATATGATTGTCTTTAGAGTAGAATAATTTTTGAGCTTGGTTTGAGCATCTTATTACAGCAATTAATTAACTCAGAGTCATTCTGTTGCACCTTTGCAGAAATGAGAAGCAGTCATGTCTTCCCTGACATTCATTTTCTGAGCTTCTCAGTGTTTTCAGGTCTTATAGGTAAATGTGTCTTACAAGGCTAGTATCTTTGCATGACTATAATATAAAGTCACCATAATTGTTAACTTAAATAATTATTCATCATTACAACAAATTTGAAAAATGTAAAGTTAAATAAAAGACAAGATTATAAAAAAATACTATTCCAATATCGTCCTTTTTTATTCTATCTGGTCACTGTGCTTTCCTGTTGGTCTAACCACCCCTAAACTAGGTCACAGAGTATATAAGTAGAGCCAGTTTTAATTTGTCTGGACTCATGAAGATGTGGCATCTATTTCTTCACACCCTCATGAAGTTAGTGGATCATTACCTTTGATTTATTAGAAAGTCTGAAGCGCTTGACTGTGAGAAGGAACTATTTCTCTTCCTCTTTTGCCTTGAATTATTTTCTCCTTCCCTAATCAAGAATTTTATTAAATTTTTCTTTACTTTTCTAACTGCCCAAGAACATCACCTAGAAGTTCCATATTAAGACTTTCATACGAAAAGCAAGTTACTCTAATTATAATAGCACTGAACTTTATTCTTATATATAATGTGAGGTTTTCTTTGAGTTTTGGGGAGGGATGGCTAACTCTGTTTACTGAAAGATATATTTAGATGTCCAAGTTATATAACGAATTGGCAAGGGAGAATGTTTATATTAGAGAATAAACTGATTTTAATTGCTAATTTTATTGTGGCTAATTGCTGTTCATCCTCTAAGATGTAACTCAGGCATCACTTCATGTAGGAAGACTTCTCTGAATTTCCTCATCCCCACTCAAAAACACTAGGTAGGCAAGCCAGGATCTATGGTCATCCTATATAATGTTCTGTCTAAATCTCAAAGTGCTTACTACATTGATAGATGTCCTATAATCACACAGAATCAGTGAATGATAAAATGCAGAGAAAAGTGTGGTATGGCGATGGTTTATGTGGATGTGTAGAAGGTGCCGTTTCGTCCAATGGTTAAGCACATCATGTCTGCAGCTTCAGTTCAAATCTCAGCTCCCTTACTAACTGTGTAACCTTGAGCAAGCCACTTAAACAATCTGTGCCTCAGCTTTCCCCATCTGTAGAATGAGGATAATTATATCTACTTAACAGGATTGTTGTGAGAGTTAAATTAATTACATATGCAAAATGCTTAGAAGAGCAGATGCATAGTATCTGCCATATAAATATTAGCTATTTAATGTTATGGCATGTAGTTGGCCTAATCGAAGAGGTAGAATTTGAACTGAAGTTGAAGAATAAGCATACCTGAGTATATAGAGACAAACTGCCAGTATATGTGTACACATTTCTATGTGGCTGTAAAGATTACCTGTTACAGTGTTGTAAGTAGGTGTTTTCATTTTATGTCCACAGGTTTCCAGCCACTGTACTGGGTTAGGAAAGTAATTCTATGGTTTTTGACCTAGTAGAACTTAAAGTCCACTTCCTTTCTACTAATCTCATGATAGACACTGATATGTTCATAATGGCATTCTTTCCAATGAGCAGGTATAACCTCAAAGTTCTTAACAGCATGACCTTCTAGGGTGGCCCTGCCAGTGATCACAAGAACCAATAAGAGAAAAACACGTATGCTATTCCCAGAAGAGTCATTCTTTTCACAGCAGAGAAACTGGATCCCAGAGAAGTGAAGTCACTTGTCCAAGGGCACACACAGGTAGGCAGAACAAGAACAACTTGAGTCATTCTAAAATCTGAGGGGTGATTGTCTTTCCATCATCCATATCACTTGTTTATCTTAGTTTCTAACTAAAATTTTCTGCCACAAACATTTGCAAACTATTCACCTGTCAAAAGTCTAATATATAGAATCTCTAAGGAACTTAAACAATTCAATAAGAAAAAAAAACCCCATTAACAAGTGGGCAAATGACATGAACAGACATTTCTCAAAAGAAGACCTACAAGTGACCAACAAAAATATGAAAAAATGCTCATCATCACTAATCATCAGAGAAATGTGGATTAAAACACAATGAGATACCATCTCACACTAGTTGGAATGGCTATTATTAAAAACTCAAAAAGTGACAGATGTTGGTCAGGATAAGGAGAAAAGAGAATGTTTACACATTGTTGGTTGGAATGCAAATTAGTTCAGCCTCTGTGGAATACAGATTGGAGTATTCTCAAAGACCTATAAATAAAAATGCCATTTGATCCAGCAATCCCATTACTGGGTATGTACCCAAAGGAAAATGAATCATTCTACTAAAAAGACACATGTACTTGTGTATTTATTGCAGCACTATTCACAATGGCAAAGTTATAGAATCAACCTAGATACCCATCAATGGTGGACTGGATAAAGAAGATGCGGTACCTATGCACCATGAAATACTACAAAGCCATAAAAAGTAATGAAATTATGTCCTTTGCAGTAACTCGAATGCAGTTGGAGGCCATTATCCTAAACGAATAAATGCAGGAACAGAAAATCAAATACTACATGTTGTCACTTATCTGTAGGAGCTAAACAAGGGGTATACACAGATATAAAGAGAGAAACAATAGACACAGGAGACTTCAAAAGAAGGGAAGGAGGGAGGAGGGCAAGGGTTGAAAAACTACCGTTTGCATACTATGTTCACTGTTTGGGTGATGGGTTCAATACAAGCACAAACCTTAGCACATTATGCAATATATTCATTATATCCGCATGTCCATGTAACCAACCTGCACATGTACCCCCTAAATCTTAAAAAACAAACAAACAAACAACAACAACAACAACAAACCCACACCGGTTCTGGAGCCAAGTCTGGGTCCAAATAAGTTTGTTAAAATAAATACATATAATTGCAAGTAATTAAAAACAAAAGGAAGCAAGGTACACTCATTCATCCATGAGGTGCCCTATTGGGATATTATTGTGAAATGCACAGATTTGCATGCTCCACAGCGGTGCTGATGGTACTATCTATCTGACTTAACCAAATTATTATGACACGATCTTGTCTCAGGTTGCAAATGAAAGTGCTCTACCAAGCTCATCAGTAGCAGACTGAGTGTTCTTTAGAGCTTCATGCCTGTAAGCATAATTTGTGATATTTTACTGCTTTTAAATGATGCATGATGAAATGATTGAAGACATCATTAAGTGGAACAAAATGCAGCAGGGACCGTGATGCTAACTATTAAGCACTTCAAGCTTCTATGGGAGTGTTGAGTACTTTTACTGAAAAACAGTAAGGAAGCGCTGTTTGTTATGATCAAGACTGTATCTAGAGAAAGAGTAGTGCCTTAATCATATTATAGACATGTTCGACAAGCCTGGCAAGTGGGAGGGTACAGAGGAGTATCCAGCCTGATGGATTTTAGTGATTTAATCAGCATTCACTAAAAGCCTGTTAAAGTGGTTCTCAATCTTGGCCAAGTATTAGAATTATCTGGGGAGTTTTTAAAACTACTATGTTGGGCACTCCCTTCTGGGGGTTTCGATTTAGTTTCTCTGGTCAGGGCCAGGCATTGGTAGTTTTTAAAGCTCCCAGACGATTCTAATGTACAACCAAAGCTGAGAACAAATGGTCCAGTACTTGAGGAGAAAACAGTTGCAGATCTTTATAGATGTATCAATGAACTTTTAAAAAAATGTCCTCCCTTTTAAAAAAATGCTCATGTGGGGATTGCTGTGAGAATAAATAGGAGCAGGAGAGAAGGAATAATGGGTAGGAGAATACAAGAGAGGGACAAAGGTCTCTCAAAACCTTCACCAGATGTTTAAAAACTCACCTTAGGTGAGTGACTTCATAAAAATGCTAGTGACAAATCATGTCTGGAATATGACTCAATGCCTCTACTCTGGAGTTGTAAAAGGGCTTGATTTGTTCATCAATCCATTCATTTAGTGAGCTTTTATGAGAATATGTAGTGCAAAAAACCATGTGCTGTGGTTCTCTGTGCTCTTCAGAAGGAACACCTGCATAATTCTGGGGCAACCAACACCTGAACGGTACAGAATATGCATATGTGGGTGATGAACTTCTCTTTTCCCTCTTTGAAGCCAGGTGTTTAAAAACTCACTTTCTCTGGCTCAGGTAAATATAACTCAGGACTGGGAGGAAGGTGTTGCATTTGCATGGTAAGGTGTGAGAGATAAGTAGGGCTTCAGGGGGTTACATTTTGACAGTGTAAGGGCCAAGGGAAAATGTCCCTTTTGGCCTCTGAAGATTCACTGGAAAATCAACTGACAAAAGGCAGCTTAATAGGAGAAATGGCAGACAAATTTATCAATGTGCATGGAGAAGAATCATAGAATGATTACCCCAACACCCCAAAGTGGGTAGAGATGCTTATATGCCGTCTTGAGGTTCCAGAAAGAATGGGGGACTTGGATCATAGTCTGAAACAGGTTATGGTGGTAAATCATGCCTCTGTCCCATCCACTCTTACACCACAGCCAGTGCCATCATCTTACAGCATAAATGACATCACATTCCTTCCACATCACCCCCTTGCTTACAGTCCCTCAATTAGAGAAGTTTGAATCCTGCTCTACTGCAGCTGGAAGAACTATGTTCCCTTTGCCCCAAGGGCTTCATCATCCCCCCCACATGTTGCTGTCTTTCTAGCACACTAGTGTTTGTTTTTTTTTTTAACTTTATCACAATTCATAAATATTTTGTTTGCTTGAATTTTTTTGTTGTTGTTATCTTGCCTACCAGATAGTATCATTAATAAATCCAGAGATGTTTCTGCTTCTGTCTCATTCATTTTCATTTTCTAGTACGAAGCCCAAAGACTAGCACATGGTAGGATTTTATTCCCTATGTTTTTAAGTAAAAATCTTCAAACACAATGTTAACAGAATTTTACAATGAATACCTGTATACATAGCATCTAGTTTCTATTGTTATATTTTCTTCATCACATATGTTTTCGTTTTTCTATCCTTCTATCTATCCATCAATACATGGTTGACTTTTAATAAATTTATTGAATGAATGAATGAGTGTTACTCTTTTGGTCCATAGCCAGGAGCTGTCTATCTTGAGGTTGGCCCAATACAGACACTGAGCTTCTTTGTTTTTGTGTGGTCACAGGGTAGAAGGAGCTACATAATGTCCTCTTGGGTGGGAATTTGCTAAGCTCTGTATCAGCGGATACAGAAATAAGGACAAATCTTACTGGGGATCACCCCAGTAAGAGGATCTAAATATATTTGTGATGGAAGAAGAAAAAAACAGAAAATGCGGACGAGTGACTTTTTTTTCCCACAAACAACCTAATGAAGATTGGTTAGTCCTATCTTGATATTTAAACTGCCTGATATGTTGACATTTTGTGTTTTTTTGTTGCACAAGCAGATAAAAGTAATTGTTGACTTGGCCAATACCAGGGAAAGAACATTTTACAATTTCTCGTTTGGTGAGTGACAAATGCAAGTTCACTGGAACCATGGAACCTTTGGCCTTTCTTGTTTTTAAAGTTCTGTACACATCATTGAAATATCTAAGTAATGGAAGCAAAGGAAAAACACATGAAAAGTATTTCTAATCTAGGCAAACTGTGGTCAAGGTAAAGAATGTCTCTGCCATGTCTAGAAAATAAACTTAGCAGGCAGGGAAAGTAATGCTTACTCTTCTTTCCCACTACACGCTGATAGGTTTTTTCCCCCAAACTATTTTTGATTATGTTTTTTGGACCCTGTGTTATTATTTTGACTGCTCATAAGAAACACCTTCGAAGTGACATCTTGGGGTGGTGTTTTGCAATAATCTTTTATTAAGCTTTGCTGTGTCTATTCATGTTTATTTTAACTCTCTCTTATTTTTAGACGGAGGATTTTTTGAGAAGGTCAATGCCGTATCTTTGTGATTGAATTCCAAGAGTGCTTAGCAGGGGTCCATGTATATAAGGGTGTTGAATCATTATGAACTGGGAATGCATCCAAGTGCATGCTTAACTGAGAATTCTCTTTAAATATTTAGAAGTGAAAGCAATCTTTCAAAATAGGCATGTGGGCCTTGAAAGCATAGAAATGGGTGAACACAGCATCCTAGGTCCAGCAAAAAAGGTGACAGCTGGGACCTCGGCTTATCATTCCTCCAACCTTGGCCGTCTCCTAATGCTCTTCTTTTTATTTGATGGAGTTCTACTTTCAAACATTGGTGACACTCATCCCATCAACTTTCATTTGTTCATTTTGTCCTCCCCCGGGGTTTGGTGTGCAAAATATTTGCAGGGCCTGGTGTGGTCCTGACCTGGATTTGCATCCTTGCTATGCTACTGGTAGCTAATCGACCTTGAATAAGAAATGTAACCTTTTCAAGTTTCAGGTTCTTTACCTGTAAGTAGGAGACCTTTGCACCTACTCGAACATGGAAAATGTGTCCAGCATGGAGAAGTCCCTTGATAAATGTTAGGTTTTTGTTACCATTTTAAGACCAGTTACCACATTGGATTAGTAAAAAAGGATAAGCTGGGGAGAAATATGCAATGTACCATCTAGATATTTAGTGCAATATGAAAAAAAAGTAAATCTGGAAATAGATATTTACTTACAAAATTAGTTTTATTTTGCAAAACTCAACAAATACATGTTCAGATCCGGTTTCTCTTCAAAACATGTGTTTGTTTTTTTAACAAACATGCAAGTTAATTTGGCATGCCAAACATCTTTCTCTCCAGCTCGCCTTGGAAAAAATGTTTTCATAACACAAACAAAGGTGCAAATATTGTTCAAACCTATTTACATCTTTACCCTCTAGAATTACATACATTAATATTTATTGGGAGGAAAGCAAAACTGTAAAACTTAGTCTTTGGCATTCACATTCGCTTCAGCAGTATAATTAAAACCTTATATTTGTTTTAAAGATAAACACTTTGAAGGAAATTTAATAAATTTTGTTTTGGCTCTGCAAAGGAGCCACTATATCAAAGCACTTAACTGGAGCCGTAGAGTTCCTGCTGGTAGAATATTACTTCCAGCCTACTTATTAGCTTTTCTTCTTGTGGCCCAACACATGCTTTTTTCCCCCTCCACTGAATAAAAGCACAAAAAGAAAACAATTTCTTTCTCTTTTTCCCCCAGCATCATGCAAGGCAAGGCAATACCACAAATCACAATATCTGAATTTACTTTGATTATACTTTAGTTTCCTACACTTAAAATTATTTTGTATTATAATACTTACTTGGTTATCTAAAATCAACATTGTTGATTTTAAACGGTTATAAAGCCAGGCTTTAAGAAGCATTTAAAACAATTCATGAACTGTGGATGAAAGGAAATAATTGCCTCCAGCTTACTCTTTTGCATTTGAAGTAAAAGAATTTCCAGTATCATCAGTTTACTAGAAAATAAGACTTAGGGGTTCCATATAATTTATTTACATCTTTTTATACATCATAAACAAAGATAGGATACTTCTGACAGTAGCCTAAAAAGAATTTTTAAAATTTACCCTTCAGTATAGAATAAGTGTCAAGGGAGCACTTTAAGTATGATTCTGGTAGGTCTGTTATGAGCCTATTTTCCAAAAAAATTTTGTAGGAAATTGTTCTGATTTTAAATAAACTAAATTCATAGATTTGTGTTGAGAGAATTTGATTTGTGAGTAAAGTGATTGTATTATCTATGGTGTGATGCACAATGTAGCATGTGCAAAAGAAACTGAAGAGACATCTATTTCAAACTTCAGGCAGAAAGGCAGAATATAAGAGTGCATAGAGAAGAGAGTGCTTTTCAGGTCAGATAGTGAAGGAAGACACAATAGTTACCTAAATCAATAAGTTGTAAGCAATATATAAATATGCAATGCCATTTCACTGAACGTGAACAAGATCAATTAGAAATGGTACTGTGATATCCACATATTTTTGAGAAAAATTCCCAAGCCAGGCGAATGTGGATTGGAATAAAGACATAGGCAGTGTATACCACCATAGCAATAATGGTTAGTAAGATGGTGTTAAACATAGATCGCTCCCAGGGCTCTAAAACAGCACAGCAGCTAATGATTTGGTATTGATAGTAGAGCCAGGAGAAATATTCCTTCACGCGCCTCAAATCCATGGTTGGGTCCTTCAAGTCGCAGTAAGTTTGTCCTGTTAAAGAATGTAACAGATTAGAGGATAAGGAACCAAACAAAGAATCTCTTTAAATTTTCATTATCTCAGCATGTTAAAATCTTTCAAAGATTAGTTAAAGATCAGTGAATACATTATTAATATATGAATATTCTGTAAAATAATACATACTATATTAACTATAAAAATTAATAGTATTGTCACCACTACTAATAATTACTACTAAAATTGGCAGCAATAATACTATTAGTAATGGTAATATCTATCTAAACATGATAATTGTTAGAAATAACTTTAGTGATAACAGTACCTAAAAATTGAGGTTAGCCTCATTTTCCTGAGCCATGTATACAAAGAGAAATAAAAGTTAGCTTTTCTATTTCCTACAACATATATTCTAACAGAAGATTTAAAACGTGGTGTGCACAGACTAAATAACATAGCAAGCCCAAGGCTACTACTCTTCAGAAGGGCATACTTGCAAATTTAGTCCTTGACTGGCATTTGAGAACGTGGCCTTTGGAATGTTCTCTCCATTTCCTAACAGATAAGGAAGATTCACTGTGCCTAACCTGTACAAGCAATATAATTTATAGTGAATATCTACTGTATTCTGGTAGTCTGGAATTTTTAATTGCTAAGCAAAGTGTGCCCACATGACCAGCCCCAATATAAACTTTGAATGCTGAATTTCTTTCTAATCGGTCTCCCTAGGCAGAAGCTGTACATACATTACTGCAGTTTTTGCTGGTAGAGAAAGGAACTCTTAGGTGGATAATGCTCCAGAATCTGGAGAAATTCATGTACATGCTTCTGATGCGCTCATGAATAGATACTCTGTGGATAAATATATGTTGACTCCCACAAGTCTTTCTGGTGAATCACTGGACATGTGGGTGGTCTTAGGGATCCCCAAAACAAATGGGAAGCCCTAAGCATATCTTTAGGTGGTCATTTGGTTTTGTAGTAGAGAACTTATAAAAACCACGTTAGTGTTTCATTAGTCTTCAGATAGGACCACAGTTATAACCACAAGTAAAACTTCCCTGAAAGAAGTCATTTCTTAGAAAGCTTCCTGGGGGCTGGGCACAGTGGCTCATGCCTGTAATCCTAGCACTTTGGGAGGCTGAGATGGGAAGGTCACTTGAGACCAAGAGTTTGAGGATAGCCTGGCTACATGGCAAAACCCCATATCTACTAAAAAAATACAAAAATTAGCTGAGTGTAGTGGCATCCGCCTGTAATCCCAGCTACTAGGGGGAGGGGGTTGGGGGCGCTGAGGTGGGAAGATGACTTGAGCTTGGGAGGTGGAGATTGCAGTGAGCTGAGATTGTGCCACTGCACTCCCGCCTGGGAGACAGAGGGAGACTCTGTTTCAAGGAGAGGAAACAACAACAAAAAAGGCTTCCTGGGAGATACTGCAGACTTTCATAGGCATAGTGGTGGGTGTCTCTGAAAATACAGGATCATCTTTGTGCCTCTTTTGCTTACTCCTAAAGATAAGATGGTGTCGCATCATCAAAGTTCACTTTGTTAACTTTTACTATTCAAAGCACAGTTAGGATTTTTAAAGATAATTTCTATCTTCTGACCTGAAAATGTCTCTTTTTTCTTTTGAGTATAAGCAAGATGCATTTGTTCTATAAGACTGTGGACTCCTTAGGCTATGGGGAAACCCTCACTGATCTTTGTATACTGGATGCTGGACAATGCATGGCACAAAGATTGTCATCAGTAAGTATTTGCTGAAGGAATGAGTAGATGAATGAATAACAGGTAACCAACTCAAAAAAATAATTATAGAGCACTCATAGTCTCAACATAAGTAGAATACAGTTAGCTATTACTGATTTTCATACAGCTTGGCTTTCATAAGAAGTGATCCATTTTGACAAGGATCATTTTCACAAAAACTTAAAATGGAAAGCCCCTGTGTGATCAGGTCACAATTATCTGTAATAATGGCTAAGATAATCCAGAGAAATAGATAATACAAAACTGAAGCATTCTAACTTTCTTATGGAATGAAAAGTCAGCCTCCCATCTTTCCTAGAAGCCAGAGTAAGAACTAAATAATTTGATTTAAATTACTTCAATAATTTAAATTATGAAATTTGAGTTGGTAGGTGGACTTCAGTGAGAATTTACCTCCAATGTTCTTTCTCCCAGCTCTGGCTTCACAGAAACAGCAAACATCAATAGGGTTAGGTCTTGGAGGAAATGAATGACAGAAGGAGAATGCCTTAGTCTGTTTGTGCTGTTATTACAAAATATCCTAGACTGGGAAATTTATAGATAATAGAGATTTATTTCCCATTTCTGCAGGGTGGAAATTCAAGATCAAGGGCCCAGCAGTTTTGGTGTCAGGTGAGGACACTGCTCCGTCTCTGCTTCCAAGATGGTGCCTTGAATGCTGTGTACATCACACAGCAGAAGGGATGGAAGGGCAAAAGGCTGACTCTGTGGAAGGCCTTCCTTTATACGGGCTTTAAGTGCCCTAAAGGAAAAATACCATGTATAAGGGGCTGTGGGAAACCTAAGCACAGCCCTGAGGAAGAGACTTTTGAGATAAGGTCCAAGGGATCATTATGAGTCAAATAGATAGAATAGGCAGTGAAGTGGGGAGAACAGCCAAGACAGAGGGAACAATATGTGCAAAGGTTGGAGGTGGGAAGACATAGGTTGGTTTTGAGGGGCTACTGAGGGAGAAGGGAGCAGGGAGTGTGATGACACTGAAGAGGTGGGAATGGCCAGAGTGAGGGAAGGAGCTATAGGGGCTAGTTGGATAGGTTTTATCTGTTAACTGTTTTAACTGTTTTATCTTCAACCTCTGAGTTAGGGCAATGCTGTGGTGGGTTTGAGAGGAGGAGGCGTTAAGTTCATGTGATAACGCTGCATTCTGGAGTCGAGTTGAAATGACTTTGGAGCCCAATTATTTCAGAAAATCTGTACCTCTACTCTTCCCTTGGGCATTACTGTTTCAGAATGAACAGTGTACTGAGAACCTGTTTAAAATATTCTTAATACTCTTCACTTTTACAAATGAGATAA
>NW_012116788.1:1630781-1641728 GCF_000951035.1 Colobus angolensis palliatus | reverse complement strand
TATTTTTAGTAGAGATGGGGTTTCACCATGTTGGCCAGGCTGGTCTCGAACTCCTGACCTCAGGTGATCTGCCCGCCTCTGCTTCTCAAAGTGCTGGGATTACAGGCATAAGCCACTGCACCTGGCCTTGTTGTGGCTTTTACAACTGCACTAATTGCCGGGCTCGGTGGCTCACGCCTGTAATCCCAAAACTTTGGGAGGCCAAAGCAGGTGGATCACCTGAGTTCTGGAGTTTGAGACCAGCCTGGCTTACATGGTGAAACCCTGTCTCTACTAAAAATACAAAAAATTAGCTGGGCATGGTGGTGGGCACCTGTAATCCCAGTTGCTGGGGAGGCTGAGGCAGGAGACTCACTTGAACTTGGGAGGCAAAGGCTGCAGTGAGTCGAGATCTCGCCATTGCACTCCAGCCTGGGCAACAAGCACTCCAGCCAGGGCAAAAATTCTGTCTCAACAAACAAACAAACAAACAAACTGCACTAATTAAGCTAGGCCTAGTGGGGCAGGACAATAGTCTCAGGTACTAGAGAGGCTGAGGCCAGGGAGAAGGATCCCTTTGGCCTAGGACTTCAACTCCAGCCTGAGAAACATAGTGAGATCCTGGCAAAAACAAAACAAAACAAAACACTCTAATTTTTTTTTTTAATGCATTGATTAATTTCCTGGCTATTGCTTTCTCTATTAAAATTAGAATTCCTTGCTTGGGCAGCCCTAGCCAACACCTTAATGATGGCCTTGAGAAAGACCCTGAGCCAGAGGCACCAAGCTAATCTGTATCCAGATTCCTGAGCCATAGAAACTTCAAGATAATTAATGTCTATTGTTTTAAACTGCTAAAAACCAATCAATCACTGAATAAAAGAAACAGCAGATAAAAAGCACACCAACCTGTATAAAACCAACAGTGGATACATGGTAAGATCTTGATCACAAATACCCTAAATCTGCAATGACTTTCAATCTGGCTGTTTTAAATATACTTTTGCACTGCTAACCATTTAAGCAGTTAAGATTAAAAAAATTTTTTTTGCCAGTTTCCACAATCTCAGCCCTCTAAGTAGCCAGAACTGACATGTGAAGTATCTCTTGAAAGCAATGATTGTCTCTTTTTCTTTGATTCATTTTCCCCTTATTGATGATAAGCAATTTTAAAGACAGTTTGTGTGTCATTTCTTATCATGAGAAGGTGAGAAGAGTGAGAGTCGGTTATTATTGGTGAACCATCTGCTACAATCTATTGTTAGAATGCACCCTAGTTTTAGGTTCTAGATTTGCTTAGGTAATATATTTCTACCTTCTGTGAGTCAACTTTCTTATCTCCTATGGGACTATATACAAGATTAAAAGGAAAAAAACACTTTAGACAATTTGATGAGTAATGTGGTTAGGAGAATTCATTCATTCATTGAATGAATACATTTTGAGTACTACTACGTGGCTCCTTCTGAATATTAATGGCTTCGGAAAGACTTTATTCTCAAAGGCATTATAGGCAGGAGATGCTCTTCCAGGAAGCAGCAAACTGGACCATGTAACAAACATGCAGTGATCGAGGGCCCAGGAATGAGCACTAAGTGGGAGGAAAGGACATGGAAAAATGCTAAGAAAGCTAGAAAAAGAGGCTGCATTTGAGGAAATAAGATGGCAGAAATATCATGAAATTAATTATCCAGAGATAACCTAGAACTAGATGACAGCAAACATTTTAGAGTCCTAAATTTTCACAATGAAATGTGATCTTAATCTATCCACTTCCTTAGAGACCTAGTGCTATATCTCAGCAAAGCTAAACCAATAACTTGAAATGCTTACTTTATTCAGGCGCACCACGCATCTCCTGTTTTCAGTTATGTGCTTTTGAAAAGATGACTTTCGATATATGGAAAAGAAGGAGAGAGTAGTTTATTCTTTTTTTTTTTTTTTAAGCTTCCTCTAAACTTGATGACTTTAAAAATGTTCTTAGATCTTTCATGAGATTGTGTATTCAAAAGTGGCACTCCTAAGCAGACTGTGATGTGTCTTCAGGCAGGGATACAGTGGCCTGGGTACAGTTTGACTCTGACACGCTGAGACTGTGTGATAATACCTGCTGTAGACTGAATGTTTCTGTGTTGGAAGTCCACTAAAAGTTACTTCATAGCTGGGAATGCAGAGGAAATGATTATTTCTTATTTCTGATTGTTACTACTCTTTTATCAATGGGTGATGATTTTCCTTTCATTAGATTTGTGTGCAGTAGAGAAGGAGATAAAGTTATACCTCCTTTCTCAGATAGAGAGGGAGAAGATTTGAGACTTATGACTCATATTATGCAGGGGCAGGACTTTGTTCTGGCTTGGATGGAGAAGAAAGTGAATAAATGTAACAATTACAGAAAAAAACACATGTGGTAACACGAACACTGCTGTATGAGTCATGGAATGTGAACACTGTTGAGGGGAGCTTGCAGGAAAAGTATTGGCTGGGCTTGCTCAGAGAGCTCTTCGTTGTTGTTTTCTGTTTTGGGGAACAGCACTGGTAGGAAGTCAGGTAACTGCAATGAAAGAGGCGTAGCAGGTGATTTGGTACAGTGGCATTTACCTTGGAAATATTGCAGAAGATGTGATCCGTAGTCCTCCTCTGCCAAAAAAAAAAAAAAAAAAAAAATACCCCAAGTTATTGGATTTTCTCATTAAGGAATTTCTTATTCTAAAGGTAGGTATTCTCCTGGGGAAAATAAAGACTTTGTACATTTTGGTTTAAATTTACTTCTAGAATATCAGAATAAGAGATTAAATACTCAGAAGGGCCTAAAGTTGATTTTTGGGTTAACTCGTTCTCAACTCACTTTGGAACTCTACATCAATCACTCAGCTTCATTTTTTTTTTTTTTTTTTGTGCTTCATATTTGGAACCTGAAAATCTGAGAAGTGATAAAAGTGTCCTGCCAGTTGCAGAGAGAGAGATGCTGTATCTAAAAAGAGACTCTTTCTGTACTCACAGTAGCTTTCTTTGGAAACAGCTTAATATGACTTACTCAAGCACAAGCCCTCCTTTAACTAAGTAATTCATTTATTTAAAAAATTAGGAATACAGCGATTTCCTTCCAAAGAACACAGTATGGAAATGGGGATAAAAATGAGTAACTTTACACTAGAGAAAACTGATAAGCCCTGCTTCAGCCACATGATCAAGGCCAACATTGATCATTATTAATCATGTTGATAATAGGTCTTCATGATATGAAGTCAAAAAATACACTTTACCTCTGTAGTCTTCTTCATAGTAACCCATAGCTCCAGCCTAATCTGATGCCTAAAGCCTAATGTCTGATACCTAAAGAAAGGTATCAGACAAATTCTAGTAGAGGAGCATTCTACAAGATACCCTACCAGTACTCCCCCAAACCCCCAAGGTCATCAAAAACAAGCAAAATGTGAAAAATTGTTATAGCTGAAGGAGGCTAAAGGAGGCATTATGACTAATTGTAATGTGATATCCCAGATAGAATCCTGAAACAGAAAAGGGACATTAAGTAATAATTAAGGACATATGAGTAAAGTAAGAACTTTAGTTAATAGTAATGTATCAATATTGGTTTATTAATTATAATGAATATGTTATACTAATGTAAGATTTTAAAGGGGACACTGGATGCGGGGTATATGGGAACTCCCTGTATTGTCTTATTGATTTTGCTGTAAATCTACAACTGTCCTAAACAATGAAGTCTATCCAAAAGAGAAAAGATTAATTAGGAAAACCTTCAAAGATTCAGATTTATCCCTATTCTAAACTCCAGTGAACTTTGCTGATGCTTTATTTCCTATCTGAAAAACTTTTCCCATTATGTACATAGATGAGTAATATCCTTGTATAATAGACTGGCTTTTAAAATTCGTTAAACACAATAGAGAGGAAAAATACATCTTACATTGTCATCCATGGTATACACACACACACACACACACACAGAGATAGAGAGAGAGAGAGATAGAGAGATAGAGAGATAGAGAGAGTCATATAACTGAAATGAACATCTCTCAAAAGAATACTTTGCAGGGCATGCTGATATTTTTTATTCTATTCTGTTCCATTATATTTATTCTTATCTATTCTAGTTAATTCTACCTTATTTTGTTATTCTCTTCTTTCATTAAAAACATCCTGATTGTGATTTACTACATTGATTTCTTAACCTACTAATTGCAACCTGCAGTTGGAAAAATCCTACTTTAAGGCTTAAGTGTTAGCTTCTCTAAGATGTCCCTATACTGTCCAATATGGCAGCCACTAGTCACACATGACAATTTAAATGTCTAGTGTTTAATAGCCACATGTGGCTAGTGACTAGCATATTGGAGAGCAGAGATATAGAATATTTTCAACATTGCAGAATATTTTGTTGGATAGTGCTGTGGACTCTCCATCTGTTGCTTGCACTAATGAAATAGCCTAACTACTTGTCTCTTTTTTACCTTACGATCTTCTAAACTACTGCTAGAATTAACTGTCCAAACTTAACAGATTCATTTCTCTTCTTGAAAGCCCTCAATGGCTCTCCATTTCCTATGAAATAAAACCTTCGTTTAAGGCCTTTCACAGTTTCATTTCTTCACCTCTCCAGTTAAATCTCTCAACTCTCCTGCTAAATGCCATTCATTCTAAAGCTTCTATGTTTTCATTCATGCTCTTTTCTTTTCTTGAAGTTTTCTTGTGCCCCTTCTCTGCTAGATAAACTCCTATTTTAAGCTATTACTTAAAGAAGCTATTTTAAGGCATATCTTCTATGTCCTTTCTTCTTTGAAACATTCTCAGAAGACCCCTCTCTTGCAAAGGAAAATATTATTACTCTCTTTTATGTGTTACCATTGTAGCAACATTTTTAGTTACGCACAGTCTGTTTCCCCACAAGACTATGAGGGCTTTGGGTACTGGGAATGTACGGCATTCATCTTTTTATCCCCAGTGCCTGGTTGGTGAGCTGGCCTGTTGGCTGACTGAGTGATTCAGTTGTAAGTTGGTTGAGGGCAGGAAGCCCACTCAAACTTACTTAATATTTCCACAGCACAATATGGGGATCATAAAAGGTGCTTCTGAATTCTCATTGTCTGCTTTCAGGCAGTGAGTTTTAGACAGATTGTTTTGTGATAATTCACTACAATCTGTTTTTATTTTTTTATTTTTTGAAGCATGGAAGGGTTCTGGTGCTAAATTAAAAAAAAATGTATAACAAATGCTTTTTAACTTTCTCATAATGCTAAAAGTTAATGGACTTTGCAGGGGAATAGGAAAGACTTATGAATTAGTTTTAAATCTTATTAAAATAGCTCTTAGAAGTGCTTACTCTAGGTGAGTAATAATTTAAGATTGGTAGGTAGAAAAGTTGTTAATGGGAAAAATTCCAGGATGAGAACACCTGGACACTTGAAGACTTGAATTCTATTGCAGTTCTTTTCCTCTCTTTCTATTTATTTATTTTATTTGTGTCTTTGGGTAAATTCCAAAATCTTCTTGTGTCACTGTTTCTCCATGTGTAAAACTGGGATAATTGATAATTGTCTCTAAGCCTGTTTGAGTGATGTAGTAAGGAGAGTTGGAATGGGTTTTAGCTCTTTAGATGTAATAGCAATAGTCACAGCAACTGCAGTGTCTTGTCATTACTTGTGGATTGGTAAAACTTTAAACCACTTGCAAGTTTTCATGAAATTATAGACTCAAAGAGTATTTGTGGAATATAACACTTACTTCAACAATGGAGTGATTTGTATATTTGATGGGGAAAAAACTACCCCTTATTTATGTTCGCTAATTGAATTGTCTAGTACCTTAAAATAAATAAATAAATACACATGTGTATGTAGCCATGATTGCAAGCCACTACTTGAAAGGTATTGGGACCTCTAAACAAATGGTCCAATTTTTTTTGGGCAGGGCCACCGCATACTATTGTGTGGGCTGTGCACTGCACAACCAATGTGATGGTTCTTGTCTCAGGGGCCTAATCACAAACTGCATCTTCATGTGAGCACAATTAGATTCACAGAGATACAAAGACATGCAATTTCTTATTGTATCAGAGACGTGAATGTGGTTTAAGTTCATCTGACTAATGCCAAAACCCCATATTGCTTCTGTGTAAGAATTAGACATAACCACAGTTTATTGGCTGCTCAGTTTCCAGATATCTTGCTCTACATTCTCTGTGGGTGACCCCAATGTTTTCTGTGCCCCACTGTAAATTCAATCCTTGTTTAAACTTTTAGGGGAGAATTTCCTTTTCATCTTAGAATACTCCCCAGCCTTCCTTTGGCAACCAATTCCTTATGTTGACAGTGGAGTGCATACCAGAAGTCAGACTAGAGGTGAGGATTTGGAGTCCAAGTTTTTAGAGAAAGCTGAAAAAAAAACTTAAAAGTTTATGACGAAACAGAGCTAGGGAAGAAAACTGAACAACTATAGGGCAATTAAGGAACTTTCTCTACACATTCATTAGTTGGATAATTTTATAGACCCTTTAGAGAGTAAGAAACAAACAATTGTAAGTCAAAGCACATTATTGGTTTAGGCAGCAAAGTTACTCTAATTAAATTTTATAATCTTATACTTGGAAGTTTACTGAAATCATATACTAGAAGGAAAAAGTCTCACTAACAGTTTAGTCAAGTTGTTGTTGATACAGTGTTTTGTGTTATATACAAGAACAGAGTGTTTTGTGGCTACCTGAACTCACCTTATTTTATTTATGTATTTATTTATTGAGACAAGGTCTCGCTCTGTCACTTAGGCTGGAGTGCAGTGGCATGATCACAGTCATCGCAACCTTGAGCTCCGGGGCTCAAGATATCCTCCTGCCTCAGCCTCCCAAGTAGCTGGGACTATCGGCGCATGCCATCACGCCTGGCTAATCCTTAAAAAAACAATTTTGTAGAGGCCAGTTTGTACTTTGTTGCCCAAGCTGGTCTCGGACTCCTGGCTTCAAGCAATCCTTCCACCTTGACTTCCCATAGTGATGAGGTTACAGGTGTGAGCCACCAGGCCTGGCCTGAACCAATTTTATTGCCTTCCATTTGTATTAACACTAACAAAAGCAAAACAACAACAACAACAACAACAACAAAAACATGTATTTCTAGTCTAACTATCAATTGAAGTCATTGTGCAACATGGCATGTGTTGAGTAACTGCAATTTCAAGGCAGTCCTTTTTTTTGGTCATCTTCTAATAGATTACAGAGGAATTTATGAATGAAAAACTTCTGGCTGGGGAAGAAAATTTGGAATTTGACTTTAAAAAAAATTTTCATGATAATATAGAAAATACTAAATTCGGATTAGATTAATCTCAATATTGTGTGGCTATCAAAAAGAAGATACATATTTAGAAAATAAAAAGAGTGCCACATACATTGATGCTGAGTAGATATTAGGAGTAGGAAGAGAAATTTGTAACAAGGGAATGGTCTATCTTGTCTTGCTCCTGATGTCCTTTCACTTCCTAACATAGAAACAGGACAAGGATCCCTGTTTATTTCTGGCAATACTGGAAGGGAGAGTATGGCTTCTAGGTCAAGGTTTAGCTACAGTGTCATTTCTTAGGATGAGCTTCTTTATAACTATGTTATTCAAGAAGAAAAGAAACTTTGTTGTTATCTAAAGAAGGAAAAGGGAAAATATATAGCTTCTGAATGGCTTTTTCCTTTTGTCAAGGGCTGCCAGCTTGTTTTTAGAAGCAAAAAGTGAACAAACTGCAACATTAACAATGGCATTAAAGCCACTAAAAGTTGTTTCTAAGTCATTAAAGGTGTATCCACATTCATAGAAGCATAATTCACAATAGTCAAATAATAATTGTGAGGTCCCAATTGGGGTTCCCTTCTTGGTTGTCAAAGTAGAAGGGGAAAACTCGGAAGAGCCAAACCCCCAAGAACCTTCTTGAGAAGAGAGCTGACATATTTAGGTATACTCTTGGCATCGGTGAAATTCTAATAGCTTAATCTTCTACAGTACTTGTGGGAATTTTGAATTCTATGATATGCTTAACTGCCTTAGGAAAGGCTTGATTTTTTTTTCTAAGGCCTTTGTTTTTCTTAAGAGCTAGAAGCCTGACCATAAACAATTAAGCCTTTTTCTCTTCCCTACCTACTGTTATTACATTTTATGAATCTTCAGCAACTGAAGACCTTTATCCAGTGAATAATTTGAGGGTGAAAAGGGTGAGTTACTACAATACTGATCTGTCAGGAGCACGTTGTTCTCAAGAGTTCTGCTGAAGCAAATCTGGTTGTATAAGGAGCAGGTCAGCCAAGACCTTTCCAATAGTGTTTTCTAGTACTAATTGTCCATTTCCTTTGCACTGTTTTGGGTAACATTGAATAGACATGTTTATACAACTTTTTATGAAATGTATTTATTTGTCTCTCCCACTTCTGCTTATTCTTTATTTCTTATTACATTGTCTGGAAAGCTGTGGCAATGAGGTCAGTGTTTTTCTTATTTTGGTGAATGACAACATTGAACTTTCATAGATGTGATTTTGTGACAGTAGTAATCTAGCTTGTTGCCCTTTCATTGTCCTCAGTTGATCTGCTTCTGTATCTCAGTTATTAGTGCTTTTACAGAAAAGAGTGGATGCTGGGCACGGTAATCCCCACACTTTGAGGGGCTGAGGTGGGAGGATTGCTTGAGCCAAGGATGTTGAGGCTGCAGTGAGCTGTTGTCATGCCACTGCACTTCAGCCTGGACAACAGGGTAGGACTCTGTCTCAAAAAGAAAAGAAAAAAAAAAAAAAGAAAAAGAAACAAGTGGAGAACTAGGCAGATCAGGCCATAGAGACAGGCATAGCATTGATACGGTGCTCTCTCTGCCAATCCCTGAATCAAGGGACATTTCCCTGCTTGGTTAGTTATACTGATGTATTCCAGGTCAGATAGTTTCAGAGACAGAGATAGGGGAGGTAGAAGGGAAAGTAGGATTTTGTAGTCAAATTCATGAGTATTCAGTCAAAACATGTTGCTTTAGGCACCTAAATTACTTAGATTTTATAATCTTATACTTAGAAGTGAGTTACTGCAATGATATACTAAAAGAAAAAACTCTCACTGATAATTTAGCCAAGTGGATTTCTGATTCTCCTGAGAACAGTGTGGAGATATTACTGTTGGCTTCATCCTCCTTCACCTGCTCCCAGCCATATGGCTACCTACATGCTTCCAGTGCAAAGCAGAGGAGTGGTGAGATAAAATGATTTACTCCCTCTGAATAAAGCTGGCTTGTTGTCAGGACGAATGCCAGAGGGAATCTTCCAAAACATAAAAATACTTATATTGGGATATTGTAGTAAGTCGGATGTTAGTTGCCCAAAAGCTATGTCCATGTCTTGGAAGCAGTGAATATGACCTTTTTGGAAGAAGTCTCTGTAACTCAATAAAGTTAAGGATCTTGAAAAAAGAGCATCCTGTATTACCCAGATGAGCCTTCAATCTAAGGACAAGTGTTTTTAAAAGAGAGACACAGAGAAGGCCCTGAGAAGACAGAGGCTAGATCAGAGTTATGTAGCCACAAGCCAAAAAAAATATGCCTAAAGCCACCAGAGCTGGAAGAGGTGAGGAAGAATTCTCCCTAGAGCCCTTGGAGGGAGCACAGCCCTGCCAGCACTTTGATTGCAGACTTCTAGCCTTTGGGACAATCAGAGAGCAAACTTCTGTTGGTTTAAGCTGCTAAATCTGTGGTGATTTGTTACAAGAGCCCTAGGAAGCAAATACAGATATCTTCCTTAGAAATGGTAGAATCTTATAATGTGAACTGTTTGCAGGGAACAGAAACTTTTCTTTTTTTTGGAGATTGAGTTTTCCTATGTTGTCCAGGCTGGTCTGAAACTCCTGGAGTCAAGTGATCCTCCTGACTTCAACTTCCCAAATAGGTGGGAATATAGGCTTGCACCACTGCCCCCTGCCCCCTGGCAGAAACAGCAGTTTTCAGTACTAGTGTGGTAGGCAATGGCTAGATGCCTAACTTAAATTATCCCTGTTTTGAAGATGAAGAAACTCAGGCTCGATGTCTCATGAGGCCATGTGGAGAGCTGGCTGGGAATCCTGCTGATAGGTGGTATAGTGAAGTGGTTACAAGCTTGGGCTCTGGTCCTGTCTAGGTTTGAGTCCCAACTCTGTTCTTACTAATTTTGTGACCCTGGCCAAGTTACTCAATCACTCTGACCCTCAGTTTCTCTAACTGGAGAACAGGAATAAGATAACTTCATTCAGGCAAATGCTGGGATGATTAAAAAGTATAAAACATTTAGAATAACACATAGGAAGAGCTAAGGGAATGTTAGTTATTATGATTACTACCACACTATGCTAATATGCTGTTGCTAGATTATGACTACCAGGCAAAGAATGAAAGAGAACGGGATCATTTTTAAGGCAGGGCATGTGACTTATATTGGTTACTAAATTCAAAGCCAATTTTAGAGAGGTTATTCTTCAGAATGTTTATTCAATTTTGATGTGGCTGTCATAAAGGAGACAAACAGGCTTCAGCAACCTCAATGGCACCTGTTCTTTGCTGAATACCTTATAGTGTTTTACAAATGCCAGGCATCCTACAAGTATTTTTGAATTAGAAAAATCAAGGCTTGTTATCAATAATGTTAAGGTAATATTGAGCTTTCAAAAATATTTTTAAATGAAGAAACTATTGCCAACCATTTCAGAGTTACAAATCTCCTAAAACACTGTAGCAAAAGGGGAAGGATTAGAAAACAATCATTCATAAGATAAATCTATTTCTTTTTGTCCACATTCACTACCATTGGCTGATAGGTCACTTTTACTATAGGTCACTCACTATAGATTGAATAAAAGTGGACAGGCAGCTAGTAGTATCTAGGTGTTTTTTGTAATTCTACTTCCTTTTCCTTCTTTATTAAAAGTAAAGGAATCAGAAAGAAAATTAATGTTTTATTATA
>NW_012116788.1:1628557-1630596 GCF_000951035.1 Colobus angolensis palliatus | reverse complement strand
TAAAGGCGCCCGCCACCTCGCCCGGCTAGTTTTTTGTATTTTTAGTAGAGACAGGGTTTCACCGTGTTAGCCAGGATGGTCTCCATCTCGTGACCTCGTGATCCGCCCGTCTCGGCCTCCCAAAGTGCTGGGATTACAGGCTTGAGCCACCGCGCCTGGCCTATTCATTTTAATTGTTAATATTTTTTGAAAATAATGTTTTCATTTTACCATATTTTTCTCTGAATTTGTCTGATCTGGTTAATTAAATGCTTATTAGAACATATATTCCTCTCTTGTACCAAAGGTCTTCAAGGATAAGATGCTGCTCCATTTAAATAAAAGATGAAGGATGTGGAAACACAAGCAGCCCCTTCATCGAAACACAAGCAGCCTTTAACCACTAGACCCATAAATAAGACAGTAACTGGTGCAATGCAATTCTAACACTGGCACTGGTGCTGGGATTGGCCTTTTCTAGACAGGAGTTCTTAACCTGGAGGTCAAGGACTTGCAGGGAGGGTCCTATGGACCCCTTGCAATGTATGCAAATTTTGTACAAACATTTTTCTGCACACGTTTCAAAGGAGCTTGGAATATCCGTAAGCTGAGACCACCAAATCACTAAAGCTAATTGCCCCATTTTATTCCTTTGTATCATCTCAAATGGCAATATAGTATCTAGTGTATAATAAATGATTGCTGGCTGCTTAGGAGAGAACTGGAAGCTTCATTGTGTTAATGACACCATCTCACAGTGAAAAGAGGCAGACTTCTCAAAGGAAGCCTCCATGATATAATCGGAATTTACTTGCTTAAAAAAGTCCAGGTCTGGGTCTTCAGCCTTGCTCCTTCACGAAATGATCCAGTGTGGTTTACTTCTCCTCTCTGGGTAGATGTTTCCTCATCTGCAAAATAAAGATTTGAATTAAATAAACCAAAAGATGTCTTCAAATTTTAAAACCATTCTGTCCCATGTAAAAGGTCATTAAACCACCTAGATGGATAATCTCTCACAAGTCTAGAATGTGTTATAAAAACAAACTTCCCCAACCTAGCAAAGCAGGCCAACATTCAAATTTAGGAAATACAGAGAATGCCACAAAGATACTCCTCGAGAAGAGCAACTCCAAGACACATAACTGTCAGATTCACCAAAGTTGAAATGAAGGAAAAAATGTTAAGGTGCCAGAGAGAAAGGTTGGGTTACACACAAAGGGAAGCCCATCAGACTAACAGCAGATCTCTCGGCAGAAACTCTACAAGCCAGAAGTGAGTGGGAGCCAATATTCAACATTCTTAAAGCAAATAATTTTCAACCCAGAATTTCATATCCAGCCAAACTAAGCTTCATAAGTGAAGGAGAAATGAAATCCTCTACAGACAAACAAATGCTGAGAGATTTTATCACCACCAGGCCTGCCCTACAAGAGCTCCTGAAGGAAGCACTAAACATGGAAAGGAACAACCAGCACCAGCCACTCAAAAACATGCCAAATTGTAAAGACCACTGATGATAGGAAGAAATGGCATCAACTAACGAGTAAAATAACAGGATCAAATTCACATGTAACAATATTAACCTTAAATGTAAATGGGCTAAATGCTCCAATTAAAAGACACAGACTGGCAAACTGGATAAAGAGTCAAGACCCATCAGTGTGCTGTATTCAGGAGACTCATCTCATGTGCAGAGACAAACACAGGCTTCAAATAAAGGGATGGAGGAAGATCTACCAAGCAAATGGAAAACAAAAAAAGGCAGGGGTTGCCATTCTAGTCTCGGATAAAAGAAACTTTAAACCAACAAAGATCAAAAGAGACAAAGAAGGCATAATAGTAAAGGGATTAATTCAACAAGAAGAGCTAACTATCCTAAATATATATGCACCAAACACAGGAGCACCCAGATTCATAAAGCAAGTCCTCAGAGACCTACAAAGAAACTTAGACTCCCACGCAATAATAATGGGAGAGTTTCACACCCCACTGTCAACATTAGACAGATCAATGAGACAGAAAGTTAAAAAAGATATCCAGGAATTGAACTCAGCTCTGCA
>NW_012116788.1:1627760-1628161 GCF_000951035.1 Colobus angolensis palliatus | reverse complement strand
TTGGAAATAAAGCACTCCTCAGCAAATGTAAAAGAACAGAAATTATTACAAACTATCTCTCAGACCACAGTGCAAACAAACTAGAACTCAGGACTAAGAAACTCAATCAAAACCGCTCAACTACATGGAAACTGAAAAACCTGCTCCTGAATGACTACTGGCTACATAACAAAATGAAGGTACAAACAAAGATGTTCTTTGAAACCAATGAGAACAAAGACACAACATACCTGAATCTCTGGGACACATTTAAGGCAGTGTGTCAAGGAAAATTTATAACACTAAATGCCCATAAGAGAAAGCAGGAAAGATCTAAAATTGACACCCTAACATCACAACTGAAAGAACTAGAGAAGCAAGAGTAAACAAATTCAAAAGCTAGCAGAAGGCAAGAAATAACT
>NW_012116788.1:1626682-1627079 GCF_000951035.1 Colobus angolensis palliatus | reverse complement strand
ACCAATAACAGACAAAAAGAGAGCCAAATCATGAGTGAACTCCCATTCACAATTGCTTCAAAGAGAATAAAATACCTAGGAATCCAACTTCCAAGGGATGTGAAGGACCTCTTCAGGAAAACTACAAACCACTGCTCAACAAAATAAAAGAGGACACAAACAAATGGAAGAACATTCCATGCTTATGGATAGGAAGAATAAATATCATGAAAAAATGGCCATACTACCCAAGGTAACTTATAGATTCAATGCCATCCCCATCAAGCTACAAAGGACCTTCTTCACAGAATTGAGAAAAAACAACTTTAAAGTTCATATGGAACCAAAAAAGAGCCTGCATTGCCAAGACAATCCTAAGCCAAAAGAACAAAGCTGGAGGCATCATGCTACCTGACTT
>NW_012116788.1:1617604-1626632 GCF_000951035.1 Colobus angolensis palliatus | reverse complement strand
CCAAAAGAACAAAGCTGGAGGCATCATGCTACCTGACTTCAAACTATACTACAAGGCTACAGTAACCAAAACAGCATGGTACTAGTACGAAAACAGAGATATAGACCAGTGGAAGAGAACAGAGCCCTCAGACATAATACAACACATCTACAACCGTCTGATCTTTGACAAACCTGACAAAAACAGGAAATGGGGAAAGGATTCCCTATTTAATAAAAGGTGCTGGGAAAACTGACTAGCCATAGGTAAGAAGTTGAAACTGGGTCCCTTCCTTACACCTTATACTAAAATTAATTCAAGATGGATAAAAGACTTAAATGTTAGACCTAAAACCATAAAAACCCTAGAAGAAAACCTAGGCAATACCATTCAGGACATAGGCATGGGCAAGGACTTCATGTTTAAAACACCAAAAGCAATGGCAACAAAAGCCAAATTTGACAAATGGGATCTAATTAAACTAAAGAGCTTCTGCACAGCAAAAGAAAGTACCATCAGAGTGAACAGGCAACCTACAGAATGGGAGAAAAATTTTGCAATCTACTCATCTGACAAAGGGCTAATATCCAGAATCTACAAAGAACTCAAAGAAATTTACAAGAAAAGAACAAACAACGCCATCAAAAAGTGGGCAAAGGATATGAACAGACACTTCTTAAAAGACAACATTTATGCAGCCAACAGACACATGAAAAAAATACTCATCATCACTTGCCATCAGAGAAATGCAAATCAAAACCAAAACGAGATATCATCTCACACCAGTTAGAATGGTGATCATTAAAAAGTCAGAAAACGACAGGTGCTGGAGAGCATGTGGAGAAATAGGAACACTTTTATACTGTTGGTGGGACTGTAAACTAGTTCAACCATTGTGGAAGACAGTGTGACGATTCCTCAAGGATCTAGAACTAGAAATACTATTTGACCCAGCCATCCCATTACTGGGTATATACCCAAAGGATCATAAATCATGCTGCTATAAAGGCACATGCACACATATGTTTATTGCTACACTGTTCACAATAGCAAAGACTTGGAATCAACCCAAATGTCCATCAGTGACAGACTGGATTAAGAAAATGTGGCACATATGCACCATGGAATACTATGCAGCCATAAAAAAGGATGAGTTCATGCCCTTTGTAGGGGCATGGATGAAGCTGGAAACCATCATTCTCAGCAAACTGTGGTGAGGACAGAAAACCAAACACCACATGTTCTCACTCATCGGTGGGAATTGAACAGTGAGATCACTTGGACACAGGAAGGGGAACATCACACACCTGGGCCTGTTGTGGGGAGGGGGCAGTGGGAGGGATAGTATTAGGAGATATACCTAATGTAAATGACCAGTTAATGGGTGCCACACCCAAACATGGCACAAGTATACATATGTAACAAATCTGCACGTTGTGCACATGTATCCCAGAACTTAAAGTATAATAAAAATAAAATAAAAAACAAGGCCCAACAAGCCATCCTTGTTTGAAAAATTATTTTTAGAAAAGGTCACAGTTTGAAGACATGCCATTGGCTAGTGATTCCCCAATTGTACTCTGAGGATTATAAAGTGTCACAGGTACCAGGGTTGAGGGGAGGCCTAAGGAGGGGCAAAGGGTGGGGCTAAGAACACCCCACCTCACTTCTGTTGGAGCAGACTGCATTTGATCTGCTTCCTAATTCAGTTTCTGGGTGAGATTTTGTTTGTAGAAAATATTTCTTGACTTTATTAGTCTATCTTAATATTCATGAGGGGCACGGGGAAGAGATTAGATTAATCACTATCTATAAAAAATCTGTCTTTAAAATCACATTAGATATAGTCAGAAGCACTAAGGCTTATATCTTATTTTATCATTTATTTGATGTGTCACATCAGGCATGTCATACAGTCTTTCTCAGTGTTTTTCCTCACATATAGAACAATGATATTGTCTTATGCATAGATTAGTTGTGAGAATTAAATGAGAAAATATCTGTGAAAATGCCTTGTAATTTGTGAAGCATCATAGAGATGGTTAGTGTGTCTTCACTAGTTAGCCCCAGGTTTTGGCACTTTGCCCTGACCATTTGTAGCTTTTTTGTCCATATGAATTGTTATAGAATGTACGTATGATCAAATTTCCAGATGTTCCCATGTTATGGGGTGGGGGATAACAGACTTAGCAGATTGCAGATTCTGAGGGTAAAATGGGGAAATAAAAAGGTCCTGTTCTTCCATACAAAAAGACAATTGGTAAGGATAAGATTGGAGAAAATTTTGCTTATAAGGAGTTCAGATAAAAATACTAAGTATTTTTTACTGGCTTCAAGTTCATTTTAAACCAATAGTATTGTGACATGACTGCCAAATAAATAAATAAGCAGTCCAATATTCTTTCATATCTATAGAAATATGGTGTCATAGATGAGAAAAAGGGGATATGGCTTCTGGACTTGATTAGCACTCTTCCTCTAGCTGTTAAAATGGTCACTCCAGCAAGCTAAGCATATCCATACAAAGCTAGATGGAGAAGTCCTGGAAAGTTTCCTCTGGGAAATGCTGAGAGAAGATTTTGGGGGAGGAATGTGTCATGGAGGTCTTAAGAGATCTAAAGGGGATTAAAGGGTGTTATAGGCTGTTGTGGAGGAGAAGATTTGGAACTATTGTATTGTTTTCAGGGGTGAATCTTAGGAATAACTTTAAACAATAAGAGCTGTCTAAAGAGGAATGGGTTATGTGGTGAGGCAGTGAGAGCTCCATTAGGAAAATTGTTCAAGCAGAGGCTAGACAACACCTTCTAAGGGTTGCTATGAGTCAGGAGGCAGGTTTTAAGAAGATATTACTAAAATGTCACTGATTCTAAGATAGTATTTCTACAGTAGAATTAAATACTCCACTAGAGAATTATTTACCTTTTTAAAAATGTTTTTGTCATATTAAAAAAAAGTGTGGAGTTTGAAATTGGCAAACTGGAGTTTGCTATCGAATGGTATTTGGATATTGTTTAACCTCTTTGAACATTAGTTATGTCATCAGTAACATGGAGATTATCAATTATTTCTGCATTATTGTGGAGATTAAACAACACAACATTGGTGAAAGATCCTTAGTAATGACTGGTCTTAGCAAGGGCTCAAAGATAGTAACTTTTGTCACAATTATTGTTTGTTCCTTCTATTTTCTACATGCATTTTACTTCCTCTTATCTAACAGATTCCTTTTAGGTGATTCTACTGAATCCTTCAGGGACATATGATGTAAGTGGGTGAAATGATAATTCCCATGAATCTGGTAGAAAGAGTTCACCCTGAAGGAAGTTGGCAGATCGCAGACGTACGGAGTCATCTGTTTTGTGTTTGCGTTGATGCTTGTTTCCTACTAAACAGAGGTAACTTGCGGAACAGCTTTTCTTTGCTGTTGTTCTAAATTATAACCTGATTTTCCTGCCCATCAAAACCAGAACTAGGCCAACCTGATTGAGTTATTTTTTCTTTGTTCAAAGTTTTAGGCAATAAAACAACCTATTAAAATTTTAAAGGCCCAAGCTCTCCATCGCAGAGTGGACATGATATCTGCAGCCTCCAGGAGTAAGAAGGGTTAGTAACTGAACTATTGGGCTCAGTTATGTATGTTTCTATGCCTAATTTTTCTATCAATAAAGTGAGCCTAAATCAATTTTACTTAAAATTACTCTTCAATGGGTGAGTTAATAAAGGAGAAGCAGTTTACTAGTCTTAGAAAAAGATCAAACACATGAGATCCTGTTCTCTCAAGCATACTGCCAAATATTAAGTAAGAATCTTCCACTTCAAATGCATTGAACTAAGGGACAAATGTACTGCGACTCCACCTCCCCATGACAGTCCTTTGGTAAAGAGTTCACATCAAATTTTTTAAGTTGTTCACTTTGTTTCTTAACTACTTTTTGCTTTTCCTTCCAAAAATCAAATTTGTACTCCACAGCATTAACTATTCTAGACTTTTTCCCTGCCAAATATGAGAATTGATTTTTTTGATTATATAAACAAGAAACAAATTAGAATCTATAGCTAATCAAAATTGATAACTGTGAGAGTGGGAATGATCAAGGTACAGCTTATTATTGCTTAAACAGTTGCCTTGTTTATGATGACAAATAATTAGGTTAAAAAGCTGCATGACCAGACTGTGAAATAACTTATTTAAAGGATTGTTAGAGGAACTGGGCCTATTTAACATATATTATTCATAAAGCCCATGAAAATTGAGTAAGCACTTTCTACAGTATCTAAGTGAGTGAGTAGTAGTGATATTATGTTTGATTACAAAGGTAGAGACAATTAGACAACATTTATAAGAAGTTGTTGAATTTTTCTGTTGTAGCTTTATACAATATGATAGCAATAATAATATGTACAAATGTATATTTACAAATATATTTTTGTATTATTTATTTCTTTGTATTATTTTCAAATATATATATTTATATCAACTAATATGTTTGTATATCATTTTTAAATTTAAAAGTAACCAAATTAATTTATTTTATCATTTTAAAATAAGGTGTCAATTATGTTCTTAAGAGTTTACATGGCCGGGCGCGGTGGCTCAAGCCTGTAATCCCAGCACTTTGGGAGGCCAAGACGGGCGGATCACGAGGTCAGGAGATCGAGACCATCCTGGCTAACACGGTGAAACCCCGTCTCTACTAAAAAATACAAAAACCTAGCTGGGTGAGGTGGCGGGCGCCTGTAGTCCCAGCTACTTGGGAGGCTGAGGCAGGAGAATGGCATAAACCCGGGAGGCGGAGCTTACAGTGAGCTGAGATCCGGCCACTGCACTCCAGCCCTGGCGACAGAGCAAGACTCCGTCTCAAAAAAAAAAAAAAAAAAAAAGAGTTTACAACTGCTAAATACTAGATCAGAAAGTTATTTATTTCTAAATTTCATTTCCATTATGTTGGTTCCATTATATTTAGCTTAAAAGATTTTAGAGAAGACCAAATGTAAACTTTTTAGGAAAACATTTCTTTATTTTAACTCTTAACCTCACTAGAGAGATAAGGTTCTATGTTATGTGACAAATAATGCTTCTCCATCAATAGTATAATACATTTTAAAACTGTCTCTAGAAATAGTACAGTTAATCAGATTTTCTTGACTAGTTGAGTGACAAATACTGACTTTTGTACATTAAATTCAATGTTAGTGAAGGTAGATCAGATAAAGAGAGTAGCTAAGTCAGAAGATTTCGTTGACAACTTTAAGAGAAATATTGTTGCTATGCTAATAGATTTTGGTTTTTAATCACAAAGAATAATCTCTTTGTTTATTTATAGTTTTAACCACTGTTAAAACCATACCTGCTCTTATAGACATAAAATATCCCCTGAAATATCACAACAAAAATTACAAAATATTATGAAAAATATAGACACCCATAATTTTACCATTTTAAAAAAAACTTTGTCTATTGTTAAGACTTTGGATTTTTTTTCTATGCGTGTTTTTCTTTCACACTTGGTTGTAATCAAAGTATGTATTTAATTATGTATTCTGATTTTTGCATTTAATTTTGCTCAAAGGGATTTTCAAATATCTTTACACAGTTTTCTAATCATCTTTCTAATGATTGCATTAGGCTAAATTTCAAGGTACCTCAAGATTTATTCCATTCGTACCACAAACATTTATTGGTCACTACTATAAGCTTAGCATTGTTTTAGGTACTTTACAAAAACTTCTACCCCTGTGCATTCTATGGGAAAATGACACAGGATGTATAGATGGTACATGAAAAAAAAATCCATAAAATCTCTAATTCAGTGCTATTACTATCCTAGTGTTAAATACTTCAGTTTTTCATTAGGTTGCTGATTATCAGCCAAGGCAGTAAAAAATATGTGTATATGTTTGTGTAGATCCTGTGGCAGGTTTAAATCTGTTAAACTTAAACTACTTTTTTTAAAAATTTCTCTATCTAAACAGATATACAGCAGTCATAGCCTAGTAATAATGCCAGAAATATTTTGAGACTAAAAGAAAGTTCTGCCTGCATAGTTGATCAGGACAGCTTCTATTTTCAGTAGGCCTGGGCATGTGTGCCAGGCATCACCTGGATATTGACATGCTTTCCTTCATGTGTGATGGGCTCCCAATTCAGAGATCCCACAGTCATCAAAGGCCCCTATCTGAGTAATTAAAACAAAAATGTTTTTGAGTGAGATTTGAAATTTCCTATGAGGATCCCTTTGGTAGGGGAAGAGCCCAAGCATATTCTCTCAGATAGAAGTAGAAGAAAGCAGCAAAGTTACTGGGTTTCCATATGTTAGTCACAGGTTAGCTTTTCATCTCATTTAGATGGTAATAGATAACTCCATATGAGGAGGCACTATGCTAATTTTGATTAAAGATCACGCATAGAAAAAAGCATTAGATTTTCAAAAGAAACAAAAAGATAATACAACACCCTTAGGTTTAGATAAGACTAAACATCAAATAAGATACATCTATATATACGTATTTTTTTTATTTTTTTTGCTTTGTTTTCTACTTCTTCATCAGTGAACATTCATTGATGCTTATTTCTATGAGGCACAATTAGAATGTTCCAGAACATAAACATAAACTGATATTTTGGTTATCTATGGGGAATGTAAGTGTGGTATTATTACCCCAGAAAAGTTGCTCTGGACATGACATCTTGAGCTTTTTTCCCTCTTTCTTTTTTGAATCATTTTAACTTTCTTTTTCAATAGGGTGCTTACATTTATTTCCAAATTCTCTTTTTGATATTTTTATAGATATTGAACTCAAAGTGATAACTTTAGCTTGGAATTACTAATTGACATCCTTTGATCTTATAATGGAGCTGAAAGACTAGGGATGCAATACTTAAATAGCAAAGTGTCACCTGGAAACTGCCATTTTATACTGGTAATAGTAGTAGATATTTATTGAACAACTTATGTTTCAGAAGTTTGGTAAGCACTTTATATGAATTACTTTACGCAATTCACTTAACAACAATATAACAGATGCACTACTTCTATACCTGTTTTACCAATTAGGAAATTGGGGCACTGGGAAATTTTAAAACTGGCCCAAAGTCTCATGGTGAATGCAGAGCACACACTCTTAACCACTCTCTCAGGCTGCCTCTCTATATAAGGAGTTCTGATCATAACCTGGCAAATCATTTATCCATCCTTCCAGCCAGGTAGCCATTGAGTCAAGTATTTAGCAAGGATGTAGGAGGGATATAAACTGTCAATAAGATAGACATGGTCACTGTCCTTGGGCTGCTTTCTAGAGAAGAGGAGGAACAATTAAGCAAGCATCCACACACAGTGTGGTTTATGCTATGATAGGGAAGTATAAGGTACTCAGGGGCATAGAAGAAGACTCTAAGCTAGTCTGGAGGAGGTGTCAGTTAGGCAGATCAGAAAGCTGTTGTCCTTATTCCTGTGTTCTCAGACATTTTGTCACAAAAGGCATATAACATATCCTCAGAAGGAAAGGTCTTTGAAATAAGGTCCTCTTCTGTCTTGTTACCTGAGGGCCTGCCGCATAGTAGCTGCTCAATGAAAATTTGTTGAATGAATGAATGAGAATTCTAATGCTCCATAATAACTCCATTGTGACAGGGGGTCTTTTGACTTATTTCTAACTTTATCTTTATTCTGAATATTCTTAAACACTTTTCCTCTAAGTCTGAAATAAATGTATCCTTTTGACTTGCGAATTCAAGTCTCTGCTCCCTTTTAAGCCATTACTAAAAGCTCTAGTACAAGAAAGCTGCTGCACCCATAATATTTCATTAGAAAGAGAACTCCCCAGGTCTCTTTTAAACCAAGTGCCCTGAAGTAGGAATTCTGGGACAATCTGGTAAAGTGGAGACTGGTTGCTTTTTCCCTCTTTTTTTCAGTTGGTCTGTGGGATTTGATGCTCTGCTCACTTTCCATAGTTCTGAAAGGCTTGTTCTCCATTTACCTGGGCATGATGGCCTGGAAATTTCTCTTACCTCACTTCTCCCCAACTCTTTCACTCTTCAAACAGTATTAACTTTGGGGAACTAGTTCTTAATTATTTACCACACACTTCTCTGGAAGACTATAAGAATCCAGGACAAAACTAGAGGAAGAGGCCAAAAGTAAACTGAAAGAACAGACTAATGATTTCTCTGAGCAAGAATTTTTGTTATTATAATGCAGTGATTTACATAGGTTGTAATTCTCGAGAGCAGGTGTTGGGTTATGTCTTCCTTATGCCTGCTTGGAATGCCTTTGTGCTAATGTGCTATTTTTTCTGATGAACAACAGCAAATATAGGCAGCAAAATAATGTTGGTGGTTGAAGCTAATGGCAACGGGAAACCAAAGCTTCCCAGGGGAAGACAGAAGTTAACTGGGAGCTAGTAATCTTTTTGGCGAGTTACAGTGGCCAGGTTTGTATGTGATTTTTCTAATTGCATCATCTTAATTCCTAGCCTGATCCCACTATTTAAAATTGTACCTTGTTCTTTTCTCCATTTTATGTTTCTTCAGAGCCCTTATCTTCATTATGTAATTTACTTACTATTATTAATGTCTGATATCTTGGGAATTTTTGTCTGTTTTGTTTATTACTTATCCAGGGCCTAGAAGTGACCTGGTACAGGGTAGGTGTGCCATAATTCGTTTATTCAACAGATAAATTAATTATTAATTCTGATGAAAGCGATATTTTAAAAGTAACTATAATCAAGTTTTTTCATACATGTATTGATTTTATAAACAAATGGCTGGGCTGGGCACAGTGGCTCATGCCTGTAATCCTAACACTTTAGGAGGCCAAGGTGCGTGGATCACCTGATGTCAGGAGTTCAAGACCAGCCTGGCCAACATAGTGAAACCCCATCTCCACTAAAATACAAAAAAAATTTAGCCAGGCGTGGTGGCAGATGCCTGCAATCCCAGGTACTGGGGAGGCTGAGGCAGGACAATTGCTTGAACCTGGGAGACAGAGGTTACAGTGAGCTGAGATCACACCATTCAAGACCAGCCTGGCCAACATAGTGAAACCCC
>NW_012116788.1:1608025-1617554 GCF_000951035.1 Colobus angolensis palliatus | reverse complement strand
CAGAGGTTACAGTGAGCTGAGATCACACCATTGCACTCCAGCCTGGGCAAAAAGAGTGAAACTCTGTCTCAAAATAAATAAATAAATAAAAATAAAATAAATTGCTGAACATTAGAAATTATTTTATATAAATCTTGTAATTAGACAAAATATTACAGTGGACTTCTACAAAAGCTTTGATAGTCAAAACCCACACGAATCATTATGATATGCTCCTCAAAAACATACACATGGAAGAATAAGCCTGTGCTGGTGAGAATGGAAAATCCTGAGGTTTCCTGAAGCCAGTAGACTTGAATCCCTAAAGCTAAGGGTATGGTTTGTTTCAATGAACTCATAACTGTCTGGCAGCAAGGCTGAGGCTGCTTGCCACCCCCATGACACTCTGAGGCTCACTAGTTTTATATTTCTATTTCTGGAGAAAACATTATCATTTTATTTCGTGGTTCTTAGTACAGGATCAGGCAGCTTGTGGGAACTCAAAACATAAAAGATGAATAGAGGAACATATTAATTATTTGGGAGTGTCTCCTGCATTTGAGGTTGTCATAATCACAGCAGATGCTTTCTGACAATGACATGTTAGTATGCTGTGAAGACTTCATTGGCTGCTCCAGTTTTTCCTCTTCCCAAGACTCTCTGGCTTTTAGGGCCAATCTAGTGTAGGCAAAACTGGGCTAATCTGAGTAGAAGGCAAGTACACTTTTGGCTGAGATCCAGGTACCTTCCTCTGTCACCCAGTGTGGGCCTGAACAAACTCAACTGCTGGCCTGAATCACTGATAAAGGACTAGACATATCTAGAAGTAGGAGGAACAAATGGCCTCACAGGTTCTGGATTAATATAACGAGTGGATGAGTTCAAAAAGATAGAGCATTGCAAGTGAGTTCTTTGTAGGACTGTACTAATGACATCTGACTTAATTCTAAACGGAGAAAAGTTTGGGCAGGCAGGTAAACATATGTGAATCACATAGTTGTGTGACACCTGTGAAATTCTTAAATATTTCATGTATTTTAATGTGGTCATTGGGGGAAAAGCCTCACATAAACCATTGGTCAAATGGTACATGGGGATTCATCAACTCTAAGGTTTAAACCCATTTGTTCTTTTAATACTCTGGAAAATTTTTTAAAACCAGCTTTATTGAGATAAAACTCACCATACAATTTACCTACTTAAAGTACACAATTCAACAGTTTTTAGTATATTTACAGTATCGCAACCATCATGACAGTCAATTTTAGACCATTTGCATCACTCCAAGAAGACACCCTGTACCCTTTAGTCACTCCCCTTTTCTCCCTAATCTTACCTTCTACTCCAGTCTCAGGAAACAACTAATCTACTTTCTCTGTAGATTTGCCTGTTGTGGATATGTTATGTAAATAAATCATATAATACGTGGTCTTCTTTCACTTAACATAATCTCTTCAATGTTCACCCATGTTGTAGTGTGTGTCAGCCACATGATTTTCGTTGCTGCATAATATTTTATCATTTCATTCCATACTACATTTTATTTATCCATTCATCATTCAGTAGATAACCTGGGTTGTTTCAATCAACTTCTTTGGGTGTTATGAGTAATGCTGCTATGAACATTTGTGTACAGTTCTTGAATGGACATAAGTTTTCAATTCTCTTGAATATATGCCTAGGAGTGGAATTGTTTGATTATGTGGTAAGTCTATTTTCAACTTTTTGAGGAACAATCAAACTCTCTTCCATAGCAATTGCACCATTTTACATCCCCACCAGCAATACCAGCAATATGTGACAGTTCAATTTTCCCTACATCTTACTAACACTTGCTATTATCTGTTTTTGTTTGTTTGTTTGTTTGTTTTATGCTGATAGCCATTCCGGTTGGTGTGAAGTGGGATTGTATTGTGGTTTTGATTTGATTTTCATTTCCCTAACCACTAATGGCTAGTAAACACCTGCTCATGTGTAAATTGGCTGTTTTACCTGCTCTTTGGAGAAATGTCTATTCAAATTTTTTGTTCATTTTAAAATGGGTTATTTGTGTTTTTGTTGTTGAGTTCTTCATTTTCTGCCTTGAGAGTGGAGGATAGTTGGAGGAAGAGAGTCTCACACCTCTCAGTTGCTCTCATCTAGAATAGAGCTCTGAAACACAAAGCTGGGGATGATGAGTAATGCTGGTAGCCTCCTTCTCTCAGGGTATACTGTAGATGAGGATCTGGGGTGAGAGGGGGCCCTGTGTTATTGGCTGCACCCATCCATAGTGGAACATCATCACACTCAACGAGAGAGGGCAGGGAAATATATTGTGGTTCAAGCCTCACAATTGTTTGCAGTTCTTACTGAAATATAAGAGATTGTCTTGAATATATATTTTCTCCATGCTGTATGTTCTCAGGACAATTTCCAGGAACTTTAAATGGTTACTTATCTATAATTTTCACCAGTTATTGTCATTTTTAGGGAGTGGATTTGAAAAGCTCTTCACATCACCATTCTGGAAGTGAGCCCCGTTTGGATCATTTCTTATGAATATTTTGTTTCTTTTATACTTGGTGGTAAAATAGTGGTAAAACTCTCTTTATAATTAGCATAGTAGAGATAGAATTGCTGTATAATTACAAAGGGTAGTTTTTATAAAAATATTTGCAAATTTACAGTGAATTAAGAAAACCAATGAGAGTTGAGGACTGGTTGACTTTCAACTTCAAATTGACTTTCAACTTCAAATCTAGTCAAATTCTAGAATGACTATGTTTTGACAAATAATTTTTAACTTATTGTCATTAAACAGTTGTAAAGAAATATCTGAATAATGAGAGTGACAGTGCATTTCATACTACAGCTTGTTGGTTTTGGTCTAGTTATCTATGTATAAAGCCATCACAGTCATTGAAAAAGTCACCAAAATGACCTGTTTTAAACAGCATAGGAATAATTCAGATGTGGAAATCAAGTTATTAAAAATTCAACGCTTTCGTGTATACATTTTAAAATTTCACTAGCAAAAATGACCATGTATTTTCTAATTTTTGTCTAATTCAAAATAAGTACTGCACCACAAAGTATTTTTGAAAACCAACTTTCCCAACTCCCCCGATGCAGTTATTTGGACTTTGGGGGCTAAGTCTTACATTTAACAATTCTTCAAATTCCTTATCTGATTATGCACTGGGCTCATATGTGAATTGCCAACCAGTTGAATGTCACTTTAGTTGAAACAAATCTGGAGTCCAACTCATATTTAAAACGCTTCTCTAAACATTTCCCCACCTTCGCCATCCCCACGGCAAAGGTAACTATTCAGCTAACTCTAGCTGGCTGTATTTTGGTGAAGAAGTTTGGTTACTTATAAAGGATCACTTAAGTATCTTTGAGAAAATACATACCGCTTAATACTTACAAGAGAATGTTAAAATGTATTCCTTGTTGGAAATTCTTCACTTTTTGGCAAGTGACTTGTGTGTACTATTGCCTAAAGTACAGTAGTTTAAGTAGCTTATGGGCAGAGAGGGATTGTGTAAGAGCATGGAACCAGGTAAAGATGAATATTTAAGAAGGAAACCAAGCACATCTCAATGATATTTTCCTAAGTAGTTAATGGACTACACAAAGGTAAATAGTGAAAATAGCAAAGTAATTTTCTCTTCTTTTAGTTTGGAAAGTTTCAGTGTTAAAGTTTGGCTTCTATTGAGTGAAACATCTTAGTTTCCCACATAGTGAAAGGTAAATGGAAAAATCCATCAATTCTGAAAATTGTAATGCAGTTAAATAATAAACTGATAAATTGCATTAAAGCTCAGTATTAATTTTTTCCTCCTATAGAGACAGGAATTCTGTCCTACTAAAGCTACTTAACAGTTCAAGTAGGTATTTTGGAAGATGCTTACCTCCCAGTTGGGTGTATCTCCCTGCGGCTTAGGTGAGCGCCGAGGCTTTGGCTCCTCCCCAGCTGCTGCGAGCTGCCCACTGCGCCGGGCGCCTGGGAGCCTCCCGGAGTTAGGTGTTCGGCCCCGCCCTCAGGACTATTGCTAAAACTCAAATTCTACCCGGCTAATTCCGGGGATTAATTATTGACAAAAGGAAAACACTCCTACGCAAACTTGTGTCCAACCGCACTGCTCCCAGCGACTCCTTCCAGAAGGGAATGCCTGCTGCAACACTCCCCTCCCCCCCTTGCTCTATGGTCCCAACTTCTCAAACGCTGCCACTCTCAGTCCTGGGCGATCAGACTGGTCCTTGGAGGAATGCAGCTCAACGACTTCTACATTTTAAAATTTGGTTTTCTGCAGCTCGTTCGCACTTCTCCAGAGACAAGCCTCTCGGGAGGGGGCGCTTTCCCAGTGCAGGGGAAGCAGGGGCTCCGAGAGCAACAGAGGCGGCTGAGGCGTCGCTGTCACCTCCGGCTGCTGCAGTAAAACCCCGAGCCGAGGCGGCGACGGGGAGGAGGGGATAGGGAGGCGCCCTCCCCCGCGCTGGGGCTGGGAACCCCGACACTACTGAAGGGGCACGTCCTTTGGCTGTGGTAGAGGGGCGGGCCGATAAACAGGAGGTGAGAAGGTGGGAGCTCTGGGGCTTTAGCCTAAGCCGCGTTAAAGCGCCCAGGGAAAGCCCGCGCCCAGCCATCCATCGGGCTGCAGACTTCGGCAAGGGGGCGAAGAAGCCCGGGTGTAAGCAGAGCAGGACTGCGTCTGAAAGTCGGCATCAGGCTGCTAAGTGAGCCCAGGGCTCGGGCCGGGGCAGCGGGCGGCCAAGCAAGCATCCCACCCCATTTGTTTGTCAAAAAACCGAAGAAAACAAAGCTTTTTAGCACTGGCAGCTAATTTTGGTGCCTCTGAACACGTGAAACGCCCCTCCCCGCCCCACTCTCATCCTGCCCCCTTGCCCGCGGTAGCTGGGAGGTTAATCTTTAAAAAGGTGGACTCCGCCGGGGAAACAGATGAAAGGATCGTGTCCAGAGAACTTGTGTGTGTGCCCACTCGCAAGTGCAGATAATTAATCTGGGCCCGGACTGTGGCAGGAGGGCAAACTGGGGAAAGACGGCTGGGAAGCGGCCCTGTGGTGCAGAGACGCGCGGCGCCTGCTTCCGCGGCCCCCGGGCTGGCGTGCCCTGCGCTTACGCTCCGCGCTCGGATATCTTCCCCGGAGGGCTCGGAACCAGCGCGAGCACCTTCCCTGGAAGCCCACATCCATCACCCAGCGATCCCCTCTCCATCCAGAGCAGGGCTTGCTGAGAGTGGTGGAGGACCTTGAAGGCTCCCGGCTCTGTATCTCCGTGGCGGAGACGCTTTCTGCTCGAGGCCCAGGGGAGTCCGGGAGCGAAAGCCTCTTCTGAAAAATGAGCATTTGGGCAGTATCTGCCCATCAGCCCCCACTGCCGAAGGAGGAGACACTGCACATGCTCGGCCAGGGCTGATTGTGCTAAAGCGCGAATTTTAGCTGCTGGCAGGTCTCTGCTCATCCTCAACGCGCTTTCAGCGGGTTCCACACTGCCAGGGCTAGGAAGAGGAAGGCTCAAACGTTATTGGGCGGTGGTGTCTCCATGCAGGAGCGAGGATGTCCCCAGAGGAAGCTAAAGGTAGATGGGGGCAGGGAAGGGAACCAATAGAAACAGAGCACCTGCTTAGAGTCCCTGTTAGCCATTTTACATAGTTATCATTTCCTTCTGCTCCGGTGTCTAAATAGCAGCAACCACTGCTAGTGTTATTTATTTCTTTATCACTTTATGTTGGTCACATTCCTTATCTCTTGGCTTCTCCCGACACACCTTGCAATGCTAGCAGGGTAGATATGATCACTCAGGGCATGTAGATCTGGAAATAGAAACCCTAAGAAACGACTTGGCCGGGGCTACCAGGTCCATCTGTAGTGACGCCAATTCTATTTACACTGGTAAATCTTATTTTTCATTATCTATTTTCCCTCCCTTAGTTGTGACACTCCACCCTCCACACTGTGATTGCACATTTGTGGAAATATAGAAATAGACCTTCTTGGCAAAGGTTTGTGAAATGGATGTGAGACCTTGCAACTACTCCAACTGGAGGTTGGGAGAAACTGATACAGCTGGCAGATGTATTCAGACCATAAAAAATAATCTTAAATAACATGCACGTATTATAACCACACACAAGAACACCTTTATGAATATCTTAGCACCTCCAAATGGAGAATAAATATTTCATGTTTTCCATACAGCTATAGAATATTCTCGAAACTTAACTAGATCACAAACTATAGGTCCACACTTTTATTTTTATTTTTATATTGGAGACCTGGCTCACTCTGTCGCGCAGATTGGAGTGCAGAGGCACGGTCACAGCTCACTTCAATCTCAGCCTCCTGAGCTCAAGCGATCCTCCCACCTCAGCCTCCTGTGTAGGTGAGACTACAGGCACGTGCCACCACATCCAGCTATTTTCTAAATTCCTTGTAGAGACGGGGTCTCATTTTGTTGCCCAGGCTTAGGTCAACATATTTTAAAAGGCAGAAATCATACAGACCACACAATCCATCAAAATACAATAAGGATAAGATTAACAACAAACATTTATCCTGATTGATATACTATGGAAATTTAAAGATGCTTTGAATCTGTATTAAAAAGCAAAAATGGGAAAATTACAAACTCTTTAGGAACAGAAGAAAAACAAAAACCCTACATAATAAAATAGAGAGAATACAGAAAAGCCAAACATTCTATGAAATTATACACTAAATGTCTTTATTGCTAAACAATGTACAAAGAGATTTAGAAAAAAATTATGAAATAATTATGTTAACTAATAAAGCTAACAGCAGAAAATAATGAAGTAGGAAAATAAAAAAGCAAAAACAAAAATGAAAAAAGAGACTTGATCAATAAAAGAAAAAAATATGTTCTCTGGAAAGATCAAGAAATAAATCTAGAAAAGATCAAGAATCAGAGAAGATACAGATAACATTAGGAAAGAAAGATGGCATATAACCACAGGTAAGGAAGATAATAAAAAATTTAGAAAGCACCTCAATTGATTTTTTTTTGCCCATGAGATGGAATCTTCTTTTGTTCTGATTACTGGAACTTGTGAGATAATCATTAGTTAGCACTACAGCTTGTGCAGAGGTGAATGAAATTTGAAGAACCAGGCAGAATTGTTAAGACTATAATAGTGTAAGAACATAAAGTAATGATAACTATATCAACTGAACATTTTGAACCAGGTCTTTCATCATCAGTATCATAAAGTTTCTATTGCATAACTGAAAAACGCACTGCTGGAGTAGAAAACTTTCCAAAGTAATCATCACTAGTGTGTATTCCCTTAGGTAACCTGAGATGTTTGGAGACAGATATTATTTGGAAAGGAATGGGTCCACTTTGTAAAACTGTGTTTAGGCTTTTTTGGGATGTCTCTGGAGTCTACAACATCAGGAAGAAGAAAGGAGTTAATGGGAGAATCCACTTAAAATGACCCATAGTCAGCTACCCAATCTTGTATGCATTGGCTGAGAGTGATCTTAGTTTTAGCAGATTAAAATTCAACGATAAAATGTGAGTTTTTCTAAAGCTTCCAAACCCGACCATGGTGAAGAGAGCATGGACTTTGAAGAAAAACAGCTCTGGATTCAAGTCCTAGCTCTTTCTACTAATCAGTTCTGTAGTCTGAGACCATTAGCTAGTATCTGTATACTTGGTTTTCCCAATGATAAAGTAGGAATAATATTGACTTCATAAGGTTCTTCTGAAAATTAAATGAAATGCCATTTACAAAGTACTCATCATATGGTTTCTGCTGAACCCCAAACCCCATTCTGCCTTTCCTAAATGCCATCTTTTAGTAACTTCTCTTCTGGCCATTCGCATTTCTTCCATTTTGTCACTGTTCTTCCCTTCCTTTCAGTGAACCATGCACCTACTCCATAACTTACCAGCAATCAGAGAAACCCAAGCATCATTACTGAGTACACTTGGGATGCTTTGGAAAGATCCTCTTAAATCTAAAAATAACTTAACTCCTCTTTTACAAGGTGTAAATGGCAAAAATGAGGCCTGCTTCTTCTTTCTTTCCTTCCTTCCTGCCTGCTTCCCCTTTATTTTTACTTACCATATATTTTTTTTGAGTTCTTATGAAACTAAGCAAGAGTGACATTCCCCAACTCACTGATTCTTGTTTAACATGTATGCATATGCTTAGACTGAAGTCCCTCACTGGGGAAAGACCCTAACCTTGAAACACTGTAAAATGTAATGTTAGAATAAAGATCATGTTAATAATGATCCATAATGACAGTCAGTAGTTTATTCTAAAAATTGTAAAAACAGCATTCCATTAAGGAACTTAATGTTGATGTCCCCATTAATCACTAACAAAAATAAGAGATTTATCAGAATAGGCACCTGTTTTGCCCTTAACAAGCCTATCCCCTTCTACCACTAGAGAGCTGAGGAGTAGCAATGAGACCAGTTTAACAAAAGATTTTCTGCATCATTTATTCTAAAGCAGTCTTTTAAAAACAGTATTACTGTTTTTTTTTTTTTAATACTTTAAGTTCTAGGGTACATGTGCACAACGTGCAGATTTGTTACATATGTATACATGTGCCATGTTGGTGTGCTGCACCCATTAACTCGTCATTTACATTAGGTATATCTCTTATGCTATCCCTCTCCCCACCCCCTCCCCACAATAGGAACCTGTGTGTGATGCTCCCCTTCCTGTGTCCAGGTGATCTCATTGTTCAATTCCCACCTATGAGTGAGAACATGCGGTATTTGGTTTTCTGTTCTTGCGATAGTTTGCTGAGAATGATGGATTCCAGCTGCATCCATGTCCGAACAAAGGACATGAACTCATCCTTTTTTATGACTGCATAGTATTCCATGGTGTATATGTGCCACATTTTCTTAATCCAGTCTGTCACTGATGGACATTTGGGTTGATTCCAAGTCTTTGTTGCAATAAACATACATGTGCATGTGTCTTTATAGCAGCATGACTTATAATCCTTTGGGTATATCCCCAGTAATGGGATGGCTGGGTCAAATGGTATTTCTAGTTCTAGATCCTTGAGGAATCACCACACTGTTTTCCACAATGGTTGAACTAGTTTACAGTCCCACCAACAGTGTAAAAGTGTTCCTATTTCTCCACATCCTCTCCAGCACCTGTTGTTTCCTGACTTTTTAATGATTGCCATTCTAACTGGTGTGAGATGATATCTCATTGTGGTTTTGATTTGCATTTCTCTGATGGCGAGTGATCATGAGCATTTTTTCATGTGTCTGTTGGCTGTACGAATGTCTTCCTTTCAGAAGTGTCTGTTTATATCCTTTGCCCACTTTTTGATGGGGTTGTTTGCTTTTTCTTGTAAATTTGATTGAGTTCTTTATAGGTTCTGGATATTAGTCCTTTGTCAAATGAGTAGATTGCAAAAATGTTCTCCCATTCTGTAGGTTGCCTGTTCACTCTGATGGTACTTTCTTTTGCTGTGCAGAAGCTCTTTAGTTTAATTAGATCCCATTTGTCAATTTTGGCTTTTCTTGCCATTGCTTTTGGTGTTT
>NW_012116788.1:1606961-1607671 GCF_000951035.1 Colobus angolensis palliatus | reverse complement strand
ACTTTGCTGAAGTTGCTTATCAGCTTAAGGAGATTTTGGGCTGAGACAATGGGGTTTTCTAAATATACAGTCATGTCATCTGCAGACAGGGACAATTTGACTTCTTCTTTTCCTAACTGAATACCCTTTATTTCTTTCTCTTGCCTGATTGCCGTAGCCAGAACCTCCAACACTATGTTGAATAGGAGTGGTGAGAGAGGGCATCCCTGTCTTGTGCCATTTTTCAAGGGGAATGCTTCCAGTTTTTGCCCATTCAGTATGATATTGGTTGTGGGTTTGTCATAAATAGCTCTTATTATTTTGAGATACATTCCATCAATACCGAATTTATTGAGAGTTTTTAGCATGAAGCGCTGTTGAATTTTGTCAAAGGCCTTTTCTGCATCTATTGAGATAATCACGTGGTTTTTGTCTTTGGTTCTGTTTATATGCTGGATTACATTTATTGATTTGTATATGTTGAACCAGCCTTGCATACCAGGGATGAAGCCCACTTGATCGTGGTGGATAAGCTTTTTGATGTGCTGCTGGATCTGGTTTGCCAGTATTTTATTGAGGATTTTTGCAATGATGTTCATCAGGGATATTGGTCTAAAATTCTCTTTTTCTGTTGTGTCTCTGTCAGGCTTTGGTATCAGGATGATGTTGGCTTTGTAAAATGAGTTAGGGAGGATTCCCTCTTTTTCTATTGATTGGAATAGTTTCAGAAG
>NW_012116788.1:1569373-1602886 GCF_000951035.1 Colobus angolensis palliatus | reverse complement strand
CATTATGTAATGGCCTTCTTTGTCTCTTTTGATCTTTGATGGTTTAAAGTCTGTTTTATCAGAGACTAGGATTGCAACCCCTGCTTTTTTTTAATTTTCCATTTGCTTGGTAGATCTTCCTCCATCCCTTTATTTTAAGCTTATGTTTGTCTCTGCATGTGAGATGGGTCGCCTGAATAGAGCAAACTGGTGGGTCTTGACTCTTTACTCAATTTGCCAATCTGTATCTTTTAATTGGACCATTTAGTCCATTTACACTTAAGGTTAATATTGTTATGTGTGAATTTGATCCTGTCATTACGATGTTAGCTGGTTATTTTGCTTGTTAGTTGATGTAGCTTCTTCTTAGCATTGATGGTCTTTACAATTTAGCATGTTTTTGCAGTGGCTGGTACTGGTTGTTCCTTTCCATGTTTAGTGCTTCCTTCAGGAGCTCTTGTAGGGCAGGCCTGGTGGTGACAAAGTCTCTCAGCATTTGCTTGTCTGTAAAGGATTTTATTTCTCCTTCACTTATGAAGCTTAGTTTGGCTGGATACGAAATTCTGAGTTGAAAATTCTTTGCTTTACGAATGTTGAATATTGGCCCCTACTCCCTTCTGGCTTGTAGAGTTTCTGCCAAGAGATCCGCTGTTAGTCTGACGGTCTTCCCTTTGTTGGTAACCCGACCTTTCTCTCTGGCTGCCCTTAACGTTTTTTCCTTCATTTCAACTTTGGTGAATCTGAAGTTATATGTCTTGGAGTTGCTCTTCTCAATGAGTATCTTTGTGGTGTTCTCTGTATTTCCTGAATTTGAATGTTGACCTGCCTTACTAGGTTGGGGAAGTTCTCCTGGATGATATCCTGCAGAGTGTTTTCCAACTTGGTTCCATTTTCCCTGTCACTTTCAGGCACACCAATCAGATGTAGATTTGGTGTTTTCACATAATCCCCTACTTCTTGGAGGCTTTGTTCATTTCTTTTTACTCTTTTTTCTCCACACTTCTCTTCTCACTTAATTTCATTCATTTGATCTTCAATAGCTGATACTCTTTCTTCCAGTTGATTGAATTGGTTACTTAAGCTTGTGCATTTGTCACGTAGTTCTCGTGTTGTAGTTTTCATCTCTATCAGTTCTTTTAAGGTCTTCTCTGCATTGATTATTCCAGTTATCCTTTCATCCATTCTTTTTTCAAGGTTTTTAGTTTCTTTGTGCTGGTTATGTAGTTCCTCCTTTAGCTCTGAGAAGTTTGATCGACTGAATCCTTCTTCTCTCAACTTGTCAAAGTCATTCTCTGTCCAGCTTTGTTCTGTTGCTGGCGATGAGCTGTGTTCCTTTGGAGGGGGAGATGCGCTCTGATTTTTTGAATTTTCAGCTTTTCTGTACTGCTTTTTCCCTGTCTTTGTGGTTTTATCTGCATTTGGTCTTTGATGATGGTGACATACTGATGGGGTTTTGGTGTGGGTGTCCTTTCTGTTTGTTAGTTTTCCTTCTAACAGTCAGGACCCTCAGCTGTAGGTCTGTTGGAGTTTGCTTGAGGTCCACTCCAGATGCTGTTGGCCTGGGTATCAGCAGCAGAGGCTGTAGAAGATAGAATATTGCTGAACAGCGAGTGTTACTATCTGATTCTTGATCTGGAAGCTTTGTCTCAGGGGTGTACCCTGCTGTGTGAGGTGTGAGGTGTCAGTCTACACCTAGTGGGGGATGTCTCCCAGTTAGGCTACTCAGGGGTCAGGGACCCACTTGAGCATGCAGTCTGTCCATTCTCAGATCTCAGCCTCTGTGCTGGGAGATCCACTGCTCTCTTCAAAGCTATCAGACAAGGGCATTTACCTCTGCCCAGGTTTCTGCTGCTTTTTGTTTAGCTATGTCCTGTCCACAGAGCAGGAGTCTACAGAGGCAGGCCGACCTCCTTGAGCTGTGGTGGGCTCCACCCAATTCAAGCTTCCCAGTGGCTTTGTTTACCCACTTAAGCCTCAGAAATGGCGGGCGCCCCTCCCCCAACCTCGCTGCGACCTTGCAGTTAGATCTCAGACTGCTGTGCTAGCAATGAGGGAGGCTCTGTGGGCGTGGGACCCTCCTGGCCAGGTGTGGGATATAATCTCCTGGTGTGCCCTTTGCTAAGACCCTTGATAAAGTGCAATATTAGGGTGGAAATTACCCGATTTTCCAGGTGTAGTGTGTCTCAGTTTCCTTTGGCTAGGAAAAGGGATTCCCTTCCCCCTTGCACTTCCCAGGTGAGGCAATGCCTCGCCCTGCTTCAGCTCTTGCTGGTCTGGCTGCACCAGCTGACCAGCACCGATTGTCTGGCACTCCCCAGTGAGATGAACCTGGTACCTCTATTGAAAATGCAGGAATCACCTGTCTTCTGTTTCACTCATGCTGGGAGCTGGAGGTTGGAGCTATTCCTATTTGGCCATCTTGGGCGCAACCTAAAACATTATTTCTATATTACATTATTATTACATACAGCATCCATTTTAGTGTAGCTATATCTATTTGGGCCAGACAAAGAAGATAATGGAAAGTCAAGAGAAAAGAGTGAGGCTCCACTTAATCGTATTAGGTGATATCCCCGCTTAGCAACTCTTATCCTTTTTTATTGATCTCATTTTCAGAGGGGAAAAAAGAAATAAAATGAGTAATCCATGAGGATATTTGAAAGTATAAACAGAAATTGAAGCAAATGTTTTTACTTTTTTTTTGTTTTGCTTTCATAAGGTGCAAATTAATCCTTGCTTATTTCTTTTAAACCTTGTTATATTAACACTATTTATTTATTTTGATGCCATAAAGATACTAGTACTCCCCCAGAGTAGAACTCTTCATAATATTCAGTGGAATTTGAAGAGTATTTGAGGGAATTGTCATGTGTTAATGGAGTTTACATGCTCTAACAGCAAGCAGCTATGCACCTCTGGTACACTAGCTAACTTCCTAACCATTTTTAAATGGCCAGTGCAGTGGTATTAAATACATTCACAACATTCTGCAACCATTACCACCACCTCTCTCAATAATTATTTTTGTCTTATAAAACTGAAATTTTGTACCCATTAAACAACAACCCCCCATTCCTCCCTCCATGCAGCCCCTGCCACCACCTATTCTACTTTCTATCTCTATGATTTTAACTATTCTGTTTCATATAAGTGTAATCATATGGTATTTGTCTTTTTGTGGCTGGCGATTTCACTAGAAAGTTGTTCTCAAAGTCTGTCCATGTTGTAGCACAGGGGTCCCCAGTCAGTGGCCCTGGACCAGTACCTGTCTGTGGCCTGTTCGGGACTGGGCTGCACAGCAGAAGGTGAATGGTGGGTGAGCATTATCACTGGAGCTCTGCCTCCTGTCAGATCATCAGCAGCATTCGATTATCATCTGAGTGCAAACTCTACTGTGAACTGCACATGCAAGGGATCTAGAATGTGTAGAATGTCTCCTTATGAGACTCTAACTAATGCCTGATGGTCCAAGGTGAAACAGTTTCATCCTGAAACCATTCCTCCCCTACCTACCTCCTTGTCTGAGGAAAATTTGTCTTCCATGAAACAGATTCCTTGTGCCAAAAATGTTAGGGACCATTGTTATAGCCTATGTCAGAATTTCCTTCCTTTTTAAGGCCAATATTCCATTATATGTATACGACATTTTGCTTGTCCATTCATCTATTGTTTCGCATTATGTTGCACTCTTGTGTTCAGTGATGCATCAGTGAATGAATTTGTTGCCTGGAGCTAGAGGTTGTTCCAGGTACCTACATAATTGGATCATATAATCGTTAAACCTAAGATCTTGAGTAAATTACTGGAATACATTTATCAATAAAGGAACCAATCTCACTTTCCTTCTGGCTGGTACAAGGAAAGCCCCATTAATAATCTGATAGTTATCCTTTTTTTTTTTCCCCTCAGAATAAGTGGGCAATTGTTTCTCTGTAAAATGGAAAATATTTTTCCCTTCATTGCTATATTGTTACAAAGATGCATATGATATCCCCCATTACTATCAATTCTTTTGCTTTAATTTTCCTGTATTAAAATAGAATTTTATTTTCTTCATTAATTAGTCCCGTTAGATTAAAGGAAACAAAACAGGTGGGGCGCAGTGGCTCACGCCTGTAATCCCAGCACTTTGGGAGGCCAAGATGGGTGGATCACCTGAGGTTGGGAGTTCAAGACCAGCCTGACCAACATGGAGAAATCCCATCTCAACTAAAAATACAAAATTAGCTGGGTGTTGTGGCGCATGCCTGTAATCCCAGCTACTTGGGAGGCTGAGGCAGAAGAATTGCTTGAACCTGGGAGACGGAGGTTGTGGTGAGCTGAGATCACGCCATTGCACTCCAGGCAGGGCAACAAGACTGAAACTCCATCTCAAAAAAAAAAAAAAAAAAAAAAGAAAGAAAGAAAGAAAGAAAAAGAAAAAGAAAAAAGAAACAAAACAGGAAAGTGGTAGTGGTTTGAGTGTTTGAACTCTGTCAGGCTCAAAAGAAGATGAATAATATTGATATAGATGATAATGATGATAATGACATCAGTTATTAAACTTATATTACAAAATTTTCACAAATAATCTTACAGCAAGTTTGGAGGGTAGGAGCTTTTTATCTCATTTTGTAGACCAAGAATCAGAGCGGTTGGAACCCTTCTAAAGTGATACAACTTTACGAGTTTGATACCAAAGCCTGACTTTTTTTGTTGTTTTTGCTGTTTTTTTACCCTTTGCTCTGTTAACTCACTTTCAATGATTTCTCCGTGACTGCTCATGCATCACTTCTCCTGATATTTTTCTCAGAGAAGATGGTTGTGCTGTGCTAGTTAAAAGAATAGATGTTGGAGCCAAACCTACCAGATTTAAATCCTAGCTTTATCACTTAGCTGTATAAATGAGGACAACTTACTTAAACTCTCCTCAGCCTCAGCTTCTTTATCTTCCATGAAGGATAAAACCAGTGTTGAATTATTGTAGCTCGTACACCGACGGCATTTAGAAGAGTAGCTGGCGTTGAGTAAATGCCTTGTAAGTGTTCACTACTATTGTTTTGAGAGTTTCAGATAATAACATCTGTAAAGCACTTAGGGCAGTATCTGACCCCTAAAAAATGCTTAATGCATCTATTTACTTTTAAATATGTTTTATTTATATAATAAATAGTTTTAAAGTAGTTTTTCAGGAATACAATCAGCATCTTCTTCCTTCCCTCTCCCCTTCACTCTGTCGCTCCCTTTTTCCCCTTCTCCCTTTCTTTTGTCTTTCCTACCTCCCCTTTTGTGACAAGTGGCTATGACGTGTGTGTGTGTGTGTGTGTGTGTGAGAGAGAGAGAGAGAGAGACGGACTCTTGTCCTATCTCCCAGGCTGGAGTCAGTGGCACAATCTTGGCTCACTGCAACCTCTGCTTCCTGGGTTCAAGTGATTCTTGTGCCTCAGCCTCCCAAGTAACTGGGATTACAGGTGTGCACCAATACAGCCACCTAATTTTTGTATTTTTATTAGAGACAGTATTTCATCATGTTGTCAGGCTTGTCTCAAACTCCTGACCTCATGTGATCTACCTGACTTTGGCCTCCCAAATTATTGGGATTACAGGCATGAGTCACTGGGCCCAGTCTGCAATTGTGTTTTCTATGAGCCATTTTTCATGGAAATCCGTTTATTTACCCTAATGTTCCAGACTAACAGAAAATACATTTACTTCAGCATCACATAGTCAGAGGAGAACACTGCATTTCCCCTATCTCGTTAAAAGACTTTTACTAAAACAGTGGTTGTTAAAAAATAACTTAAGGTTTTGAAAGTAGAGATTGGTTTAAAAAGAAAAAACATCCCAATTTATGAGAAAGAGAGAGATTAATGATAATGACAGAACTCTCTATATTTGAACTACAGATTGAGTTGAAAGTGGCCACATTTTTGATGATCCAACCATTTTACTTTGCTTTTTGACATGTGACTGCGTCTCTGCCCAGAACAAACTTACTTTGCCTGTCCTTGCTGAGATTTATTGCTTCATTGAAGGCTTTTGATTTAGCAACCATCTTCCCTAACTAGTTTTCTTATCTTGAATCACTTGGAGTAAGACTCTTCAGCTATGATGAATGACTGTGTAATGAAATGGAGAGGAAGCCGCCCCATCCTTTTATATTTCCACTGGGTGAGTTGTCACTCATCTCCAGCAAAACATCTTTCTCTCTTATATATTATGAAAATTCATAGCAACCCTAGTGTAGTGACATTTTGTGGTGGAGAATTTGGCATTCATTGTGAAGGTATTATTTTAATTCCTGTCAAATTAAACTTTCAGGTCAGGGTTGCTATTAGGGATGAAAAGAGCAAATCTGGAATGAAAGTAAGAAGTAAGAAAACAAGGCAACAAGACAATTCAGATGTCAAGATTCAACAACAGGAAAAGAAGCCCATGGAAACAGAGTGGCAACTGGAAGTAAAACCATGGTCTTTCATGGATAGTTCTGTCCCGGTCTTCATCTCATCTAGTGATCTGTACTTTAAATTTTTATGGTGACTTGGTGGGAGGCATTGGGGAGGTTAGAGAAGCATCTCACAAGCCACATAATAATAACCTAAGAAGTTTGTCCTAGCTGGACTAGACTTTTAAAAACCAGGGAGCTCAAAACATGCCATCATCTATGTAATTTAAAATAGAATTTCACCACAACTAGCAACTCAAAGTTTATATTAATTGCTAGCTTTTTTATTTTGTAAATAGTTGCCATACTCCTCTACCAGGTGCTTTAGAAATAGCATTACTGAGACATAATTCATATACCATAGAATTCACTGAGTTTAAGTACATTCACAGAGTTATGTAACCGTCATCACTATCTAAGTCTGCAACATTTTCTTGACCTGAAAAAGAAGCCTCATACTTATTAGCAGTCACTTCTCATTCCTCCACCCCCACTGCCAATCCTAGGTAGCCATTAATCTACTTGCTGTCTCTACATATTTGTCTATTCTGGACATATTATATAAATGGAATCATACAATATGTCGCCTTTTGTGACTGTTTTATTTTACTTAGCATAATATTTTCTGCTCACTGTTGAGGAGGGCACCTGGCACATAGTGGGTGGTCAAAAATATTTACAGAATGAAGAATAAGAAATGGAAACATTTATACTTTCATGCTTGGAGTTGGGAGGTGAGCGGATCCATTCCCTACTCTGTTCATTCATGTTGTAACATGTATTAGTACTCCATTCCTTTTTATTGCTGAATCGTATTCTATTGTGTGGCTAACCTACATTTTGTTTATCCATTTCATTAGTTGATGAACATTTGGGCTGTTTTCCCTTTGGGGTGATTATGAGTAATCTGGCTAAGAACAGTTTGTGTGGACGTATGTTTTCATTTCTCTTAGGTATATGAGAAATGATAGTGGAATGGCCGGGTCATATGATAACTCTGTGTTAACTTTGAGGTACTGCCAAGTTATTTTTCAAGGTGGTTGCACCATTTTACATTCCTACCCATAATGTATGAGGTTCCCACTTCTTCGCATCCTGACCAATGCTTGTTATTGTTTGTGATTTTAGCCATTCTGATGGGTGTGAAGTGGCATCTCATTGTGGTTTTCATTTGTACTTTTCTAACTAATAATTATATCTAGCATCTTTCCATGTGTTTATAGGTCATTTGTACATCTTTGCAGAAATGCCTATTCAAATTATTTACCCATTTTTAAATTGGAATATTTGTCTTTTTATGTTGAGTTGTAAGAGTTTTTTAAATATAATCTGGGTACAAGTCCCTTGTCAGATATATGATTTGCAAAGAGTTTCTCCCATCTTATGGTCCGTCTTTTCACTTTCTTGATGGTGTCCTTTGAAACACACAAGTTGTTAATTTTGATGAAGTCTAACTTATCTCTTTTTTTCTTTGGTCTGTTATGAATTTGGTGTTTATGTAAGACACTATCACCTAACCCCAAGTTATAGAGATTTTCCTCTAGTTTCCGTCTAGGAATTTTAGAGTTTTAGCTCTTACATTTAGATGTGTGATCCGTTTTCAGTTGTCTTGTGCATGGTGTCCGGTAGGTATTCAAATTCATTCTTTTGCATGAAGATATCAAACTGTTCCAACACTGTTTGTTGAAAACACTGTTCTTTCTCCATTGAATTGTCTTAGTACCCTTACCAAAATCAATTGACCATAAATGTAGGGAATTATTTCTGGGTACTCAATTCTATTTCATCGATTTATCTATCTATCTAGCCTTATTCCAGTACCACACTGTTTTGATTACTATAGCTTTACTCTAATAAGTTTTGAAATTTGGTACTGTTGATCCTCTATTTTGTTCTTCTTTTTAAATCTTGTTTTGGCTGTTATTGATTTTTTGCATTTTCATATAAATTTTAGGATCATCTTGTCAGTTTCTGTGAAAAAGGTAGCAGGAATTTTGATGGGTATTACTATCCTTTAATACAGATTTAATTTATAGATTAATTTGAGGATTATGCCACCTTAACAATATTACATGTTCTGATCCATGAACATAGGAGGGCTTTCCATTTATTTAGATCTTCTTTATTATCTTTTTCAATAGTATTTTGTAGTTTTCCATGTACAAGTCTTGCACTTCTTTTGTTAAAAGTTTTTTAAAACCCCAAATGCAAATGAAGCTTAGTGGTGTCCAGGAAGTACGTCTTGGTCAACCCTGCATCCGTCCTACCAAGCTTAGTGTCGGCGTTAGTGTCTTGAATTGTGGTTGGCAATCTTTGTACTTATCAAGGTGAGTTCAAAAAATATCTTTCATGCCTACAGAAAGTTGACAGTATCATCTCCTCTTTATTACAGCATTCCATTAAGAAAACAACATATATTAATGCCATTTAATAAGAATGGTAACTTATGGATAATATATTAAAGCCAAGAAGGTTAACTGACATGGCTGAAGATATGCAGTCAATGTCAAATATAAAATTAGACCACAATTCAACATTTCCCCCAGTGATGCATTAATTCTAAAAGCCTTTAAGCCAAGAAAGATATGACAAAGATAAAGGGAAAAAAGGGGGGTGGAACTAAGTGATTTTTATTGGATCATATAAAAATGTATGTTGTCATATCATCCACCTTTTTTATGGCTGAAAAAAGGCTTTCAGTTAGGAAATGTACTTTTTTCCTTTAACTTCTAAATTAGCTAAGTGTTTGAAAAGGAGACTTAAGAATTATCTCCATGCCACATATCAATGGCATTGACATGAATATACCAGAATCCTGACTTAGTGAAAGTTAGTGTCAGACTCCCAAAGGTGAAGCTAAAGATGTAGCAAACTTTCTAAACTCCCTTTTCCACTTGTGCTTCAAAGGTAGGGATCTCTTTAATGAGATAACACTTCCTAGGATGTGGTCTGTGCTTCAGGATTTAGATTGAGCATCTAGTTAAACATCTGACAAGGTGCTTAATAGAGAAACTCCTGAGGGGATGAAACTGGTTTTAAATTACCATGATTGAAAAGAGTGCAGGGTAAGGGAAACTAGCATTTACTTATAAAGCAGAAAGGCATTGTCAAAGTGAGGCAACCAAATGGACCAAGAGGTGGGTGCTATACTGGCTAGATGTTACTGATTATGCAACTCTCATTCACAGGGGAAAATGAGGCCTACTGAGAATTTCTTGATGCTGAAAACAGGAGGTGCAAGAAGAGAGATGCTTATTATCAAGGGTATCAGACATTGTGCGTGCAGGAGCTGCTGTGGTTGACTGAAACCTTTTAGATCTGAACTGGGCAAATGATGATGGCTGCCTGGACTCAAGACCCATAAAATTTTCTATTATAAATGGTTAAAAAATAAATAACTGAATACCCCCAGACGTGTTCCTTAAGGAAACCAGGTTAAAACCTGTAGGAAATATAGGTAGAGGGGCAGAGGACTTCTAAAATGGGAGTGAAACAAAAGATCTTTCAGACGAGGTGTGAGTTGAACTAATGTTAACTACATATTTACTATCCTATCGGTTGTCTGAGAGTCAAGCCAATGACTTCATCATTAGGTGATGAAGGCCTTGAAATAAATTCTTGGCACACATGGATGTAACATTTGTGGTTCCACTATATTTAAAGCATTCTAGAGGTCCATTAAATTTGTAATTTTGCTGAGACACAAGCTTGAATTCTGAATTTGATGTGAGAATGAGCAAGTTGATTGGTTAGGAAGTCACCTAGCTAGTGAGTAAGAAGTAATCTGAAACTAATTTTTCATGTGTTTTGAATTTGCCAGCACCTCTGTCCCGACCCGCGGGACAGTCGAACGGACCCTGGAAGGGGGAGAGGGAATGGAGGAGACAAGAAAACACCAGAATTGGAGACAAGACAAATAGCCTGATCAAGTCTCGTTTAATAATGGTGGTGCGATGCCTTATATAGGCTGGCAGGGGAAGAGGTTGGGCCAGGGCGGTGACGGGGGCCGGGTCTTCTCAAATTACAATTGCGCATGCGCCGTGGGTTTGTAATTTTCCCGGGCTCCGGATCGCACCTGCCCCCGTAGGCTGCATATCTTTCTGGGTGCGAAAAGGTCGGCGCGCAAGGGAAAGGTTTGGGCGCGCGCGGGAAAGGTTTGGGCGTGCGCGGGAAAGCTTTAGGCACGCGCGGGAACAGTTTATAATGAAGAACCCGGAAATGTGCCATTTTGTCTCCGCTTTGCGGAGATCAAGCAACAGAGGTCGGCTAACTCCGGGCCTTATGGCTCCGGACACACCTCTAGTAAAAATTAGCTAGGAGCTAACATGAATATTTACAATAAAATATTTAATTACTTGAGCTTTATTTCACCTTATTCTTATCTCCTGTTAACATTGATAATTCAGTTTATTTGGAGGAAATAGAGTGATTTCACATTTCTATTTAAAAGTTTCTGAGAGGTAGCAGATAGTAGAAAGGAAGGCTTTTGTCATGAAACTGTATTTACATAGTAAGTATCCAAATTTAATTCAGGAGAAAATTAAATAAAAATTGGAAGGGTTTAATTTTTAATCTTAGTTTCAAGTAGACACATAGCTTCTTGAATTAGATCACTGCTGTTGTTAAGAAAATTGAGATGCAATTTTGAGGAATAAGTTACGTAGGTATTTTCCTCAAACCATTAGCAAATAATATCTGATCAATTCCAAGGTTGTGGCTTTCAATTTTCAAGGTGAAAGCTATTTTTCCTCAGTGGCTGTTCGGATGCAGCACAATTTAGTGGAGGGCATGCTGAGAAGTATCTTCGAGAGGTCTTTGTAGGCTGTAAGAATGACAACATGAGTTTAAGTCCTTCTGAGGGCTAAGACAATTTAAAGTTTCAGAAGAACAGAGCCGGAGTTGTTCTTATGGGATTTAGCAATAAACGACTTAATTTTGGGAATCAATTAACTAAATTGTGAATTTGGAACCATAGCAGGGTCTGATAGTGACCCTGAAGCTGGAAGGAACCTTGGAGCACAGCTTCTGTTCTCTGACGGTTGTAAGCAGGGCAAGTAGTTTCAGTCAGCAGTACATCAATGTTTAAGTCCTTTCTTTTGAGACATTTGGCTGTCTTTCAGTTTAGAAGCTGCAGGGACAAGCAGATACTATCCTTTCCTTCTCCTCCATCAGTCCTTATTCCCCACAGGCATTTAAAAAAATGAATTATCATTTTAATTATTTATTTTAATTTCTTTTTTTTTTTAGATTCAGGGGTTATATGTTCAGATTTGGGCTTCTATTGGGTACCATGTTCACCCACATAGTGAACATGGTACCCAACAGGCAGTTTGTCAGCCCTTGTCCCACTTCCTCTCTCCTTTTGGAGTCTCTAGTGTCTGTTGTTCCCATCTTTATGTCCATGTGAACCCAAGATTTAGCTCTCACTTATAAATGAGAACATGTGATATTTGGTTTTCTGTTTCCCCACAGGCATTTGAGAGATAAACGAATGAAGAAATGGTAAGCCCTCCTCCTGATTCTGAAATCAATAATAACAACAGAAGAAGCAATTAACAGATCAGTAGCCAAAACAAAATGATTACTCTGGATGAAATTTCTGTTTACCTTCGAAAAATGTTCTATATTAAGACAAATTTTTTTATTTAAAAATGCTTTTTCTTCCTTACGTTTTTGTTCTTTATGCTGAAACAATATATCAGCCTGAGGAAAGAGTCACGTTACAGCTCAATGGTAGTATATTTTGTCTGCACCAAATTTTCTAGAGATTTTTCTTTTATAGTGTCTTTTTTAAATTCAGTGATTGGCTTTATAAGTGACCATGCATTCCTGGATACATCCCTCTTGCAGTGTGTGCTCCTTCCACAGGTCTGTGAAAAACATGCTTTTCATGAGTCTATCTTATTGTGATCTTTCAGGAAGGCCTAGAGAAAGATTTACTGCACATAGCAGATTTCAAGACAATTTTATTTATTTATTATAACATTTGGAAGTTTTAAGCCAGACTGAAGCATATACAAAAGCTGAGGAATTCTTGAGAGAGAACTATTGAATTTTCTAATCAAGAACTATATAAAAGTGAGGACTTGAATTCTTCATTATGGTCACTAGGAGGGAGAAAGACGAAGGAAAAGGAAGAAGAAAGAAGAATATGGGACATCAAAAGACCAGAAGAGATGAAAACAGATCTTTCTCCTTCAGAATAAAAAGAGGAATAAGAAGTTGCTTAGCTAGGGAGAGAGACAGACTAGAGAATAAGAGATGGCAGTGAGTGTTTAGTGGCAGATGAGCTCACATGCTACTCTGCTTTTCAACCATTCTGGTAAGCATTACACTCTTATTTGAGCCCTCTTTGTGCTTTTGGGGAGGGTTTAGACTTCCTGACCTTCTGCAAAGAGTGGCATGACCATCCTTATCCTCCCTGTAACCTACCAAAAAGTCACTTACAGTCCTTTTGATTGACTTTTGTCCATGAGGAAATACTCAATGTCCTTTGAAATGTCACTCTTCAGTTACATCAAACAGTATTCCTGACTAGATGCGGAAATACCCTTCCCACTCCTATCTACTGAAGTCAATGTTTATTTTCTCCAATTTTAGTCACCTAACACATGTATGAAGGCTTGTGTTAGGTGTCAGAGATTTCTCTTAACTTTATAACTGTTACATTGTTTAATTTAAATTTAATACACAAATTGCCAGATTGGCTTCCTCTTGATTTCAATAGAGATCTAGGTATCTAGGCTACCTGGATATAGTGCCTCTTAAATGTGATAAATAAGATTGATGCCTGCAAAGGAGCCTTTTCAATTGCCTTGCACATAACACGTGCTCAGTGGTTATTAGTTTTCTTCTTTAACGGTGAAGTTGATAATGAAAGATTTTTACTAGTAAAATTACAATCCAAGATTAAATGAGTTAGCCAAGGTTCCAATTTGCTTTCTGAGTAAATTTCATGTTTGTATATAGAGAGAGCTTTGTTAGGGTTCAACTAAAAGTAAAAATTCAAAGAATTTCACAACACCAATAATTAACGTATCATATTTGCATCTATGGCTTAACATACTTTTAGTTTTTCCTGCTATTTTGAAGTGTTCCCTTGGTATCACTGTCAAGTATTTTAGGTACAACACACAGTTGCTTATGATCTGAAGCCAAAACTTGTGTCTTTGCAGCCTATGGGATGCTCAGCAATAGAAAATATTATTTAGAGTAATTCTGGAAAGTTACAAAAATGGTATTATAGCTACAAATTGAGTCTCACTTATTGACTAATTTATCCAGGTACATTTATTGAGCCCTTATGTCCAGCTGTGCTGGCTATGGCATACAGTGGTGGCAAACACGGGCTGACTTCCTCCCTTTGCAGAGCTTTTATTTTTGTGATGGTAAATTAATTATTTGAGCAGTCTTGGCTCCCTTCAAAGCTGTTTTAGATTCCTTTGTTTTAAAGGGTTCATTTGAAACAATGGTCATGTCACATGAGGAATAGGCCAGGGAGCCAGGTAATGTTACTCTGTCAGAGAGGAGTCTTGAAAGTTTGTCTTTATCTCTATCTGGATGATTGCTATATTTACATCTTCTAAGAACTTCGTAGGAAAGGTTCTTGCAAAATATGCTGACAGGAAGTTAAGCCAAGAAGTTTTAAAGGACTCTTTCATATCAAGGGGTTGGTAACAAACCAAGGGAGAAAAAAATCTCTCTTAAAACAACCTCCGAAAAACATAGAACCCCCCCAAAAAGTGCTGCCTGCCCTGGTAACTGTAGTGAACTCTAATGAGCAGGCAGGCATGGGTTATGTCTACCACACTATTGACCCTTGTTCATCCTGTATCATTTTGTGCAAAGAAAGCCTGGAGACTAATGGAAAAACATTATGGAGCTTTTATTGATCTTTGCTTCTGACTGTGAACTGTAACTAGAGACTTGTTAAGCTAAATGAGCTCAACTGAGACTCAGGCTGTCAACATTTGTGCAGAACCTGTACATTAGCTTCTGGGTCTGCAGGGGTTTTCTTCTGATGAGACATAAACATTTTACATGTACAGTTTTGAATTGGCCTTTCTGGTAGTTACATGAAAAGAGTCTGCCTTTAACTTTTTTATGCTTGTAGCACTTTTGTTGTTTTTATTTCAAAAGTAAACATGTTTAGAATGTATTATTAAAAAGTGTGTGTGTGTGTATGTGTGTGTTTACTTAACATTTGGCAGCATTTCTTCGTCCTCAGTGAATGAAATGGTAATTTCCTGTTAAGTGTGCAGTGTTAATTTCAATTCAGCGTCCCTTGTGATTGGAGATATTTAAGCAGAGACTTGGTAAGGATTAATATTATGGAGGAGTGGTTCCCAACATGTGGCCTCCAGGCTAGCAGCACTAACTTCACCTGGGAACCTGATGGAACTCCTCCTGTTCCAGGTGATTCTGATGCATGCTGAAGTTTAAGACCCCTGTGATTAGAAACATGAGCATAAAATCAGTAATTCTCTAGGAGGTAAGAAGAGGATGGGGAGTTTCAGCAACACCTAGATTTTTTATTTTCCCAAACTCATAGTCTCTTTCCTCCACTCTGCTCCTCCTTCTACTTCCATTATTGCACAGTAGCCATTACTCTGGGACTCTGACACAGTCTTTGGGGGTGTTGGGGTAAACCACTGGACTAGATGAATGACATTTTAGAGATGATCTATCATCATGGCATTATGTCCTGACCTTGTGACATTTTTAGGATAATTGTTAATAAAAATTTCTACATTTTGCTTGTCTTTGCATCTACCTAGGTATACTGGTGATCTCTTATGAGTTAGAAGTAAGAAAAGTGCATTATTTTATAATCTAGGAATAGACTCTGGTTGCAGACCTTTCCTAGGAAATTTGAAAATGTGTTTACTCTTATATGAAATAAAATTTTAGTTTCATTGTATAATGCTTTGCAGTGTGGGTTTATCTGAAGTAAGCCAACCATTCACTGGCATTGAGAAAGCACAGTGGAATGGCTGTCATGGTCACATGTCTTGAATCCAGTTTCCCTGGGCACAGATCTTGGCTCTCCTAAGCAACATGCATGACTTTGGGAAACTTCCTTTACATCTCTTGGTCAGTTTCTTCATTTGTCAAATCAGGCTAGCGATAATGAGTACTTCTTAACTGTTTTAAGCATTTAGTGAGTTATTGCATGTTAAGTGTCTGACTCTTGATCAGGACTCAATAAATGTTAGATATTACTATGAGTGACTATTGTGTAATGAGATAAAATTGCCTACAACTGTGAAGATAACTAATTAAAATAATTATCAAGATTGGAAAACATGTATTTATTGTGTACTATATAAAAAATCTGTCAGGATAGAATAAAGCTATGAAGACAGACAGATACAGGTTTGAAAACTTGTTATGTGTCATATGGCAGGTAACTTAGCTGTTCCTGAGTTTTAGTTTTCTTATCTTCAAAATGGAGATAATGCTGCATTATAGGCTGTTGTGAGCAGAAACAAGAACATTTGGAAGAGGTTGGTATACTCAATACAAATGGCTATTATACTTTTTGTTGCAACTTGCTTTCCTTGAACTAAATTTTAAATAGCAACTTCTCTTTTTTATGGAAATCTAGGGAGTCTGATTTAGAGGAAGTGAGTATATGCTGTAGAATGGCCCATATGCCACTTTGCTATTAGAATATGAGTCATTATTTCTAAACTTAGTATTGCTTTATTTGTATGTTCCTTGCTTTTCTCAGAATCCCTAAGTCAGATCTAACCATAAACTTTGGATCATAAAAGAAAGCAACTTCAATTAAGTGCATTTTTTTGAGTCACTGCAAGTCACTCATATAAGGTTGTCAGACCAAGCAGTGATGTAAAAAGGACTAATGGTATTTCAGTGAGCAACTCTGGCATTTAATGTTTGTACAGAGCTCTTCTACTTATGAAAGTTTTAAACTTGTATTATCTTTTTTATTGAGGTACAATTTACATATGGTGAAATGTATAGATCTAAATTGTGCATTCCCTCAGTCCTGACAGATGCATACACTTCTATTAACATATAGAATATTTCCATCACTATAGAAAGTGTCCTCATGTCCCTTCTCGGTCAATTCTTTCTCTGCTCCCATGCAACCACTATTCTGATTACTATTACCTTTGGTTAGCTTTTCTTGCTATAGAACTTCACATAAATGGAATACTGCAGTCTTTTGTCTGCACTTTTTTCCTTACCATAATGCTTTTGAGATTCGACTGTATTCTGTATTGTTGTATGTATCAATAATTGTCGGTGACTAATATTCCATTGTATGGATATACCACAGTTTGTTTATCCATTTTCCTATTGAGAGACATCTGGAACATTTCTGTCACTTCTTTTGATCATTATTGTAATGTTGTTGGATGGTCAGAAGGTTCTACTATCTCATTCTTAGATTAGGAAGCTGGGACTCAGAGAATTGAGACAACTCAAGGTCCCACTGTTGGTAAATGAGGAACTCTTAGGAGAACCTTGTTTTCTGGTTCAGATCATCTGCTTCCTTTACTTCCCATTTGCTGAACCCAGGTTGTTTTGGGCCCTGATCAGGAGTTCTGTCCTGTCTGACACCAGGATTTGATCTGACCCATCTTATCTTTGATGGAGAAAGACCTAGCATATCAAAATTTAGGAATGTAATCCTAATCTGAGCTAACCTTTGGCTAAGCCTTAGTTTCTCAGGTGGAGTGAATAGACTTCTGAGGCTAGCTCAAAAGTTGAACATTCAGAGGGTCTGGATGACCTTGGGTTAGGCTATAGAATGTCTGAATATATTCTACGAGAGAGGCTTTGTCTTTCATAGTGGCAAAGGGAAAATAAGATAGGCATGGAATAAGATAAGCCTGTCTTAAATCCCAGCTTTACTACCCATTAGTTGTGTGAGGTTGGGTAACTCAACTTCTCTGAGTCTGTTTCTCCATCTGTACAAGAGATGGTTCCCTGTCAAGTCTCAGCAAGGAAGTTCCTGACACAACCTGTCCTTTCTGTGCTAAATCAAGGTTGGACTTAAGGGAGCATTACAATATGATGTTGATCTTGCTGCAAAATTTTCATTGTATGGAAGAACTAATTCTTCCCTTTATCTCTGAAGACAATTCATTATTTATAGAATCTGAATAAAAGCAGAAAAGTTTGTCAGTAAAGTTCTCATAAAAGTAAAGCAAGGGAGGGGCAAAGAGTAATGCATTTACTTTAAGACAGCTGGAAAAATGAATGTAGGTAAATAGGTCCTTTGAAGATACTCTCTTCCTTCTCAGGAAAAAGTCAAACATATTTGCAAGGTTACTCCTTGTTCAGTATACTGATTAGGCTGCGTGGTTAAATAAGGTCTCTAGGAGAGCCAAAAGGAAAAAGGGTCTTAAAAGAAACCCCAGTTTTGCACTGTTATGGATTCAATGATGTATCTGGGTCACAGTTTCTCCATCTGTAATCCCTAAATAGCACTTTTTGCCACATATCTCAGGACTTGATATGAAATTTGATGTGTTCAGTTTTCTCATAATTTATATAGTTACAAAAATTTTCCTTAAAAAGAAGAATAGTGTTTATGTGTATTTTATGTAATTTGAAGGAAAGTATGCTGTCCAAGAAAACCTTATAGTTTATGAGAAGATTGATATGTGAGTGACTTAGCAGAATACATTAAACGCTTGTCATAACAAAAATTGGCAGGAGTCTTAGAAGAACCTAGAGTTGGATGATTAGCTTGGTTCATAAAAACTTCTAAAGGAAATTTCAAAGACTTAAAGACTTCACTGAGCTTTTTCAACCAATATTGAAAAAAGCTGGTATAAAATGATTCAAGGAGTATTTGCTGCGCTGAAAAATAGCTTTGCTTCATATCATTTGCCTTTAATGTTTCCCAAGAAAAGGACATACTTGTAAATACTTAATGGTTGTCCTTAGAGAGGAAAAACAATCCCAACAGTCAGGACATCAGAGTGGTTGAAAAGTATTCATGCAGGAAACTGAATGATGTGCTTTATTTATGGATTTTCATAATTGGCATAGAAACACCGCAACTTTGCTGGCTCAGCTTTTTAATGTATCAGATCTTTCACTTGTAGGAGGAAAGAAGAATGAATGTGCCTCTGCATGTTGGGTGCTCTCATTTAAGAAACTTGAGAGGAAAGAGATGACAATAGGCAAAGATGAAACAAGTTAAAAGGAGTAGGCAGAAGATACAGAAAACTGCATCTCATACAGTTGACATTTATGTGGCAATTGCTTGGTTTGGACTTTTTGTTGGAGAACTTTTTTTTGGAATTTATTTTATGTATCACTCATAAGTATTGCATAAATTCCATATTTATTTATACTGTAGGTCTGTCTCCCCTTCCAGGCATAAAAAGGACAGTTTATTTCAGGTGACAATGGAGCATACAATTTTAGCTACTCGCTTAAAAGTTAACATTTATTGAGTGCTTTTTATGTACCAGGCACAGGAATCATCTATATATAAGACATTTTATTTATGTCTCATAGCAACCATATGAGGAAAGTATGATTATTATTTTTATTGTCCTTGTGTTAAAGATGAGGAAACTGAAGGTAAGAAGTTGCCAAGTTTAAATAATTGGTAAGTAACAGATGTCAAAGCTATGGCTTTATACTATTTTGAGCTTCTTGATGGCGGAGGTTCCAGGTCATACTTTTTTGATACTTAGCTCAGTGTCTCTAATAGAATGTTTGTTGAATAAACTACAGAATCTAAACATTTTTAAAGGGACTTTTGCAAAACAACTAGTATCCTTAGATCCTTTTTTCCCCCATGTACATCATCAAGAGCTGGAGATGACTAAGGAAAAATTTGGGCTTCCTTTTTGGACATGTTAACCATGACATTGAAATGTAGATGTTGGTTCAATAATTATATTTATCAGGTCAGAGCTCAGGAGATAAATCAGAGCTGGAGAAATAAATATGGTTGTCATCGTGAATAGAAGCATTTAAAATCATGAGCGAGATGAGCACTGTGATGGGGTGGAGTGTGAATGGGAGTGGGGAAGTTGGAAATATGAATAGGGCTAAAGACTTAGCTCTGGGCTGCTATCATTAGCAACTGAGCATAGAAGAAAAAAAGTGAGCTGGAAATGGAAAACTAGGAGTGAAAAGTCATAGGTGCTAAGAGAAAAAGGTGATTTGGGCAGATGAGTGTGGGCAGCTGAGTCAAAATGGTGTGAGAGGTCAGGTTAGATGAGGAAAAAGCACTGACTGCTGGGTTTAGTGTGGCCAAGACAATCGGTAAGAGTTGATTCATGGGTATGGTGAGTATGAGAGAGGAGCAGAGTGGGTTGGAAAGAGAATGGAAGTTGAAGATTAGTCAATTCCTTAGAATTTTGCTGTAAAGGGGAGATGAAGGAAACTGAATGGGGTTATAGGATCAAGGGAGAGTTGTCTTCTTGAAAAACAGATGACAGTAAGGCATATTTTATGCTCAAGGAAATAATCTGGTAGTGCAGAAGAAACTGAAGATGTAGGAAAGAGAGGGGAGACTTGCTAGAATGTAGTCCTTTAGGAGGCAAAGTGGGGAGGAGAGCAGGACTCCATGCCAGGGGAGAGAGTCCATTGGAAAAGGGACACTTCTTCCATTGGTCCAGGAGAGAAGGCAAGATAGGTAGAGCTGATGAGAAATATTCCTCCCTTACATTCATATGACTAAACTTGCAAGAACTGATGGATTTTGCATATGCCAACTGATACATGTTTCTTCCTCTGAATAAATACATATGAACAGAGAAAATATTCAGTCTGAAAGTGCGTGCAAGAATTAGGTAAAATTTAATAGTCAAAGGCAATTTTATGATCAAAACAACATTTAGGGTTGAACTTTAAACTTTTTGCTATTTCTATGGCTGTTACCTGAGGTTAAAGGAAGAAACTTGCCATAAAAATTAATGTAAAAAAATCTTTAATAAAATGGCAAAATGTGAACAATTTTAAATCGGGAATTATGTCTGTTTTTGCTCAAAGAAATTAAATCTTTATAGATATTGTAGAAATAATGGTGTCTATAATCAATTGTAACTTCTGTGAACTGAGAACCATATCATGTTCCCAGTACTTTTCAAACAAACATTTGTGCTGATCTTCACAGCAAAACAAACAGAGTAGTTTTATTACAGTCTGACAAGTGAGAAAACTGGCAGCGAGGTTCTGTAAGGTTTAATGATTCGCTCAAAGTCACCCAGCTGGTAAGGTGATGTTTAAATTAAAACTCATTCTGGATTCAGAATTGCTTTTCCTAATGCACTGTCTTGATATATAAATGTTGTGATGTAAATAATGTCCCTATTTAATGTGTGAAAAACTTTTGGCTCAAAAAAAAAAAAAAAAACTAAGTTGCTCAAATATCTATAGAATTGCGTTTATTTGCACAAACTACTCATTTTTTCTTCTAGTCTAGTGTATAAATTCAGCTAGAAGGAAAGAAGGAATGAAGGAGAGAAGAGAGGAGGGAAGGAGAAGACGGAGGCTAAGATATCATCATTGGTCTGATTTATAAGGTTAGCAAAGTCAGTGACTACTGGTATGTCTTTTCACCCTATCATATATGCAAAGGGCTATCATGTATTTTCTATTTTGAGTCTGACTTGATTTTTAAACTATTTTTTTTAATCGCTGTGGTTTCACAACATTTATGGGATCTTTATATTTTAAAATGTGGTTAAAACATGCATGTTCCCTGTGTTCTGTCAACTACTGAGATGAATATTTGCTGAGCCTGTTTCTGCTTCTCTGCCTCAGGACCTGTGTATTAGTCCATTCTTATGCTGCTATAAAGAACTGCCTGAGACTGGGTAATTTACAAAGAATGGAGGTTTAATTGACACACAGTTCTACCTGGCTGTGGAGGCCTCAGGAAACTTACAATCTTGGGGGAAGAGGAAACAAACATGTCCTTCTTCACATGGCAGCAGGACAGAGATGTGCAGAATGAAGCGAGCAAAGCCCCTTATGAAACCATCAGATCTTGTGCCAACTTACTCACTACCGTGAGAACAGCATGGAAGAACCACCCCCGTGATCTAATTACCTCCCATAAGGTCCCTCCCCCAACATGTGGGGATTACAATTTGTATTACAATTCAAGATGAGATTTTGAGTAGGGACACAGCCTAAGCATATCAGCCTGAATGCTTCCCACCCCACCACCTTAGTTATAAAAGACCTACCTCCTCACTTGGTCATTGGCAGCTGAGGGCTCAGTCACATTTCACAGCAGAAGCCTCCTGTCTGGGGTCCCTCTTCCACAGCTTTTTCCTACTGGATGTCCACCATGTTTCCTGGCTGCGTAGCACTCACTGACCTTCCTGGCTATGTTTGGAGACTTTCTAGTTTATGGTTTCTACATTTGCAAGACATAATTTAGAAAACTTTCTTCAGTTTTCTTTACAGCTATTCACTCTCTCTCATGACAGCTGAATCAGAAGTGGGCAACTGGTGGAGGGTGGATCCATGGGGAGTTCACTTTGCTAGCAAGAGTGGTGACTGAGACTGCCTGTTCTTAGGGGTGGCAGTGATTGCAAAGTAAGGCTCCTGGCACAGAAGTGGCTTTGATGGTGTGGTGGTGGCAATGAGGGCAACGGGGGCAATTTCCTTATCAGGCCAGTTCTGTGGCATAGTTTTGAATGTTTTTCCTAGAAGTTTAGTCTTGAACCTGCTTCTCCCACCCTTCTAATGATTTTGTGAGTGATCTAATGTCCTTCTGAAAAACTGTTGTTTCCAAAGAAGATCATCACCAGATGTATCCCTTCAATCTTTCTTCTACAATGAAGCCAGAACAACTTCTTAGGAACATAAGTCTGCCCCTGTGCCACCTAACAACCACAATTTATTGTCTTTCCATTGTTATCAGAATACCACATTTTATAGAACTGAGCATTCTGTCTTTTGAAAGGCACAGCTTATTTTGTGAACTACCAGGAAAGAAAATGCTGCTATGTCACATCTTTGATTATAGCAGGTATCCTGATTTCAGAGCTGTTGAAATGAGGTGTGGTGGGCAGTGTGTTAGAAGTGAGGAAATGTGGTAATATCTCAAATCTTTGATGTGGCCTTCTAAGGCTGGGAATTGATGTGAGCAGCTCCTCTCTCTCCTCTTGTGCCCCTTTACTCTTTGCCCGCTCACTAACTCTCACAAGGGTTTTTTCTCCCTCCCTGGAAAGGTTATGCTTTCCTATCTGTGCTCTTTGTTTCCCTTGCCCACTTCTTAAGATAATTACTATTCCTTTCTAATGGTTTAGCTTAAATGTCATTTCCTTAGAGAAGTCTTCCCCGAACTCTCACATTTTTCCTTCCTCTAATATTAGCACAGTACTTAGCCTTTGTTCAGCATTTGCTATCTGCTGGACTCAGTGCTAAGCATGTTACATATATCGCCTCATTTAATCCTCACTACAAACTTGCGAGATAGATGCTATTTTTTTGGTTAGTTTTCAGAAGAGAAAACTAAAGCTTCAAACTGTGAAATAACCTGCCTAATGTTTCACAACCAGAAAACAAGGAGCAGGAGCCACGATTCACACCCAGGCCTGGCTCATCATGCTGCTGGGCTGCCTCTCTGTTTACTCACAGGTGATCAGCAGGTCTGTTATGTAATCTCAGACTGTACGGTTGAAATTATTAAAGTATTTGTGTAAAATAATTATCTACTAAGGATGCCAAATTCCATGAAGACAGTGATAGTAGATCTTGACCATTCTGGCACATTTTAAGTGCCCGGCTAATCTTTATTTTTAAAATTTTAATTGTGGAAATTTAAAAATGCATGTAAAACTAAAAACAATAGTATCACAAATCCTCATATCCCTTGTTCCAGCTTCATCAAAAATCAATTCCTGGCCAATCTTGTTTCATCTCTGTCCCCACCTCCTCTCCCTTGCTATTAGATTTTTTTGAAGCAAATCCCAGAGATCATATCATGTCATCCATTAGTATTTCTAAAAGGTAAAAATTATTTTTAGGGATATAACTTTAATACCATTGTCACATGTTTAAAAATTAATAATGATTCCTTAGTCAGTATTCAATTCATCCCAAATATTTCATGAATAATTTTTACAATCAACTCACTCCAATCCAAGCAAAGGCTGCACAATGTAGTTGGTTGAATCATTTCTGAAATCTTTCTTAATTTATAGTTTCTACAGCCTCATTTTTCCATCATCTTGCAATTCATTTGTTATTTGTCCTGTAGACTTTTCATATTCTGGATTTTGCTGATCACATCACTGTGCTTTTGGTTTAACATGTTTCTTTGACATGGTGTTTCTTGGGAATTGTTGATGCTTGATCAGATTCAGCAGTATGAAAGCAGGCCCATATGCCATACATCTCAGTACTTTAAAGTTATAAAGCTCTGTCCAGACAGATGACCATTCCCACCCCCAGTTCTTCACCTGGAGCTGAAAGAGTCTTGTGCTTTTGGGGAAGAATTAATGCCCCAGTGGTCACCATGATCTACAGGGACACAACAGAGTGAAGTCAGGGACTAGTTTCTGACAAAACAGATTTTAAACCAACAAAGATCAAAAAAGACAAGGGCATTACATGGTAATGGTAAAGGGATCAATTCAACAAGAAGAGCTAACTATCCTAAACACATATGCACTCAATACAGGAGAACCCGATTCAAAATACAGGTTCCTAGAGGTCTACAAAGAGACTTAAACTCCCACAAAATAATAGTGGGGGACTTTAACACCCCACTCCCAATATTAGACAGATCATTGAGACAGAAAATTAACAAGGATATTCAGGACTTAAACTCAGCTCTGGATCAAGTGGACCTCATAGATATCTACAGAACTCTCTACCCCAAAACAACAGAATGGAAATTCTTCTCAGTGCCACATGGCACTTACTCTAAAATTGATCACACAATTGAAAGTAAAACACTCCTCAGCAAATGCAAAAGGACTGAAATCGTAACTAACAGTCTCTGAGACAACAGCACAATCACATTAGAACTCAAGATTAAGAAACTCACTCAAAAGCGCACAACTGCAAGGGAATTGAACAACTTGCTCCTGAATGACTCCTTGGGCAAATAATGAAATTAACGGAGAAATCAAAGAGTTATTTGAAACTAACGAAAACAAAGATACATCGTACCAGAATCTCTGGGATGCAGCTAAAGCTTGTTAAGAGAGAAATTTATAGCCCAATGCCCTCATCAAAAAGCTAGAAAGATCTTAAATCAACACCCTAACATCACAACTAAAAGAACTGGAGAGCCAAGAGCAAACAAACCCCAGCACCAGCAGAAGACAAAAAATAACCAAGAGTGGAGTTGAACCAAAGGAGACAGAAACACGAAAAACCCTTCAAAAAAATAAACGAATCCAGGAGCTGGTTTTTTGAAAAAATTAATAAAATAGACCACTAGCTGGAATAATAAAGAAGAAAAGAGAGAAGAATCAAATAGACACAATAGAAAATGATAAAGGGGATATCACCACTGAACCCACAGAAATACAAACAAACATCAGAGAACACTATAAACACCTCTATGCACAGAAACTAGAAAATCTAGAAGAAATTGATAAATTCCTGTACACCTACACACTCCTAAGACTGAATCAGGAGAAATTGAATCACTGAATAGACCAATAATAAGTTCTGAAATTGAGGCAGTAATAAATAGCATATCAACCCAAACAAGCTCAGGACCAGGTGGATTTATTGCTGAAATCTACCAGAGATACAAAGAGGAGCTGGTACAATTTTTTCTGAAACTATTCCAAACAACTGAAAAGGAGGACTTTTCCCTAATTCATTTTATGAGGCCAGCATCATCCTGATACCGTAACCTGAGAGAGATACAACAAAAAAAGAAAACTTTAGGCCAATATCCCTGATGAACATTGATGCAAAAATCCTCTATAAAATACTGGCAAACTGAATCCAGTAGCACATCAAAAAACTCATCCCCCATGAGCAAGTCAGCTTCATCCCTGTCATGTAAGGCTGGTTCAACAAATGCAAACCAATAAACATAATTCATCACATAAACAGAACTAAAGACAAAAACCGCATGATCACCTCAATAGATGCAGAAAAGACCTTTGGTAAAATTCAATATCCCTTCATGTTAAAAAGTCTCAGTAAGCTAGATATTAATGGACATACCCAAAAATAGTAAGAGCCATTTATGACAGACCCAGAGCTAATATCATACCGAATGGGCAAAAGGTGGAAACATTCCCCTTGAAAACTGGCAAAAGACAAAAATACCCTCCCTTACCACTCTTATTCAACATGGTATTGAAGTTCTGGCCAGAGAAATCAGGTAATAAAAAGAAGTAAAGTATATTCAAATAGAAAGAGAGAAAGTCAAACTGTCTCTGCAGATGATATAATCCTATGTCTAGAAAACCCCATCATCTCAGCCCCAAAGCTTCTTAAGGTGATAAGAAACTTCAGCAAAGTCTCAGGATACAAAATCAATGTGCAAAAATCACAAGCATTTCTATAAACCAGCAATAGACAAGCAGAGAGCCAAATCATGAATGAACTCCCATTTACAATTGCTACAAAGAGAGTAAAATACCTAGGAATACAGCTAACAATGGAAGAGAAGGACCTTTTTAAGGAGAACTACGAACTACTGCTCAAGGAAATCGGAGAGGACATAAACAAATTGCATGGGAAGAATCAATATGGTGAAAATGGCCATACTGCCCAAAGTAATTTATAGATTCAATGCTATTACCATTAAACTACCATTGACATTCTTCACACAATTAGAAAAACTACTTTAAAATTCATATGGAACCTAAAAAGAGCCCATATAGCCAAGACAATCCTAAGCAAAAAGAACAAAGCTGGAGGCATCCTGCTACTTGAGTTCAAACTATATTACAAGGCTACAGTAACAAAAACAGCATGGTACTGGTACCAAAACAGACACATAGACCAGTGGAACAGAACAGAGATCTCAGAAAGAAGCCCACACACCTACAACCATCTGACCTTTGAGAAACCTGGCAAAAACAAGCAATGGGGAAAGGATTCCCTATTTAATAAATGGTGCTGGGAAAACTGGCTAGCCATATGCAGAAAATTGAAACTGGACCCCTTCCTTACACCTTATACAAAAATTAACTCAAGATGTATTAAAGATTTAAATGTAAAACCCCAAACTTTAAAAACCCTAGAAGGAAATCTAGGCAATACCATTCAGGACATAGGCACGGGAAAAGATTTATTGACAAAAATGTCAAAAGCAATTGCAACAAAAGCAAAAATTGACAAATGGGATTTAATTAGACTAAAGAGCTTCTGCACAGCAAAAGAAACCATTATCGGAACGAACAGACAACCTACAGAATGGGAGAACATTTTTGCAGTCTATCCATCTGACAAAGGTGAAATATCCAGAATCTACAGGGAACTTAAAACAAATTTATGAGAAATTTGTTTAAAACAACCCCATTAAAAAGTGGGCAAAGGACATGAACAGACACTTCTTGAAAGAAGAAGACATTTGTGTGACCAACAAACACATGAAGAAAAGCTAAACATTACTGGTCATTACAGAAATGCAGGTTAAAACCACAGTGAGATACCATCTCATACAAGTTAGAAAGAAGATTATTAAAAGTCAAGAAACAACAGATGCTGGTGAGGCTGTGGAGAAAAAGGAATGCTTTTACACTGTTGGTGGGAATGTAAATTAGTTCAACCATTGTGGAAGACAGTGTGACAATTCCTCAAAGACCTAGGACCAGAGATACCATTTGACTCAGCAATCTTACTACTGGGTATATATCCAAAGGAATATAAATCATTCTTTATAAAGATATATGCACACATATGTTCACTACAGCACTATTCACAATAGCAAAGGCATGGAATCAACCTAAACGCCCATCAATGACAGACTGCATAAAGAAAATATGGTGCAAAGATACCATGGAATACTATGCAGCCATAAAAAGGAATGAGATCACTTTCTTTGCAGGCACATGGACAGAGCTGGAAGCTTTTATCCTCAGCAAACTAACGCAGGAACAGAAAACCAAACACTGCATGTTTTCACTTATAAGTGGGAGCTGAACAATGAGAACACATGGACACAGGGAGGGGAACAACACACATTGGGGCCTGTCAGAGGGGGTTAGGGGAGGGAGAGCTTCAGGATAAATAGCTAGTGCATGTGGGGCTTAATACCTAGGGGATGGGTTAATAGGTGCAGCAAACCACCTTGGCACACATTTACCTATGTAACAAACCTGCACATCCTGCACATGTATCCCGGAAATTAAAATAAAATGAAGTTTAAAAAATTAAAATTAAAAAAAGAAGTGTTGGGGCTGAGAAACCAATACCTTAAAATATAGTGCTTTGACATGCTGAACTAAAGCAGAAGCGTCAAGGTCTCTCTGACCAACCCCCTCCAGTTCCCCACCCCTGCCACCCCGCAATCCTGTCTCTCAATCCTCAACTCCAGATCTGACAAAGAAGAAAACAATTACCTCTTACCTCTGATCCCTTCCCTGAGTTTTCATTAACTGAGCTCATAATACAGAAAGAGACTGAACTCTGTCAATACACCTGGACCGACTTTGGTCACGAACCCTTATCTGGCCTGTTTTATCAGGCTGGCCTAGTTGGCTTTGTCCCAGCCGTTGTATATTGTTCAAGCCTGTTGAATTCCTCTAAAAATAATTTACTACACCACTAAAGTTGTTCATATTTCCCCATCTCCTTTTCCCCTAGGAGGGGGAAAAAGGAAGAAGGAGTACTTAGCTATTTGTACTCCATTGTGTGGTGGGGTAATCACTCTGATTCTCCCTTGCACACATTAATAAATTTGTATGTCTTTTCTCCTGTTAATCTGTCTTTTGTCCATTGATTTTCAGTGAATCTTCAGAGGGTTAAAGATAAGTTTTCCCTTGACCCCTACAGAAGCAACAGATACCTGTAGAGATAGCAACATGGATGGATCTTAAAATCCGAGTGCTTAGTGAAAAAAGTACAAAATACAATGAAATAGAAAACTAAATGCCATTTAATTTGTGTGAATTAATGTGAAAAACATATGCACACAAAACAAAAATATCCATTTGTAAGAACATGCACAAGCAGATACTTATTAAATACATTAGAGTGACAGTCAAGTGACCAGAGAAAGGGAATGGAAGTGGAGTATGAGAATAAAAGTATGATAACAATCGATCAACTGGGTCAGCTCCCTTAGGCTTTTGAAGAGATAGCAGTTAGTTGCCAAGGCAGCAGAAAAAGATGTGGAAAATCTTGAGTTCCCTCCATTTCTCAATATTTCCTTATCATCACATCTTGTACTGCCTAACTCATCTATTCTCCATGAAAGCTGGCCCACAAAAATGCAATTAGTTAGAAGCAATCTCCTGATAGTACTTCATTTCCTGCCCAAATTCATATGAAAATGTCTTTTGCCTTGCATCTGGAGCTTTGATGCTTTCCTGATATTCTGGCCAAACGTGACAATTCTTTGGTGATCTAAATGCTAGTATTGAGTTGATAACATTATTTCTTATTACAAAGAAATTATGGAAAGCAAGCTCACATTTATATTGACAGTGAAGAAATCCCTTGTTTTGTACAGGGTCTAACCTAATGCTTATATATGCAGCTGCTTTGTAGGAGTGAGGAAGCAATGTCTGTCCTTAAATTCATTCTGGAATTGGAATTCCAGAGCTACTGAAGTTATAGGAAGTAAGAGCTAAACTACATTAAATGGAAAAATAGTACAAATAAAGGGAATAAGTAGCATAAGGGATTTAGTCATGAGGTGAATTGTTTAATGAAAATCCCCCTTTCTATAATTTATAATAATGGGAGTTCAACAGCCTATTTCTTCCAGTCTGTCTCAAGACAATAATTAGAGTATTTTATTTTATTTTGCAGGCTTCAAAATTTAAAGGAGCTGTCAAAATGGAGGGTAGAAAAAGGGTAAGAAATGTTAACAATATTTAGTATGATTTATGGGTAAGTTTAAAAATTCTCCATTATAGTAACTAATTACATTTCTTGGATATAAGAATTCTAGATGTTTTTCTTGATTTCTCTTGATTTATAGAATTAAGTCTTCAAATTCTCTGGGATCTCAGTTTCTTTACCAGTAAAGGAAGAAACTAAAGTATAAAACTTTCATTCATATTCCAAAATCTTTGAAGAGTAATAAAGTTATTCTCTGCAAGTATTACCTTCAGGGTCATCACGACCTCCTTGGGAGAAGACTTCATGTGGACATTGTAAGTTTTGATTATCATCAGTTTCTATGTTAAATATCTTGAAAAGTCTTTAGATCTGGAAAGACTTTTTCATTCAAGTTTAAATAAGTTGATTTACAAATTTGAAATTTGAGAAGCTGGAATGAGAATGGGAAAAGTAGAATCTCATGGTATAATGATAAGAAAATATCAACAGCATTTGAAAAATGTCTTGCCCTCTCTCAGTGGGTCATTGTAAACCAGTTTTAAGTCTTATCTGAAATAAGAATGTTCAACAACACGATAAGCTCTCAGGAAGAGTGTGAAAACGCCAAAGCTAAATCTCTAGATTAAAGTAAAATGACTATTGATTTGAATAATGTTATGTTTACTCTGTTGAATCTATCATCTTTATCATTCAAAAGTTGTATAGTTTGAGCCAGATTTTCTCATTTCAGTTTAAAAGATCCAAACTATTCTTATGTCTAGATTATTTATCTATGGTTACTACGGAGATGGCTCACTTTGTGTGAGGATTTACATTGTCATCTCAAAAGGGCAAATAATTTGGGCTATTGAGTGCTTTAAAGACCTTCTGAGGTCGGGGGTTGAGGAAAGACCAAAAGTTTCTGACATTTTAGTTGAGACTCGGTGATTCATGGATAGTGGGGATTGGTTATGTTCTGCATATGATGGTGCCCATCTTGACAATTGTGTCAGCTTGTACACACCACTGTTAGCTACTATACAGCCATTCTATTCATCATGTCTGTTTCTTTGATTTCAGAGAGCTATTGAGTTTATTGTGGCCAATAGGCTTAGAATTATAAAACACATGTCAGTCCACCAAAAGTAAATGTAGGGAAAATGAAAAGGAATTTAAAAAATGTATTAATGCCCAGAAAATCTGAGTTTTGAATCTCATTGAGTGGTCCTGGACTGTTCTTTTCACCCTAAGGCATATGAAGCATTAGACTGGACTGGGTGAATCATCAGGGTTCCCAAACATTTCTCTGGAGTGCATCCAAGAGTTTGTATGTTTACCTTCTCCCTTCTCCCCAAGTCCCTTTCATATGCTCCCAAACACCCCAAAACTAAATTTATTTTTATTCCCCTACTTAAAATAAAAAATTAGTGTAAATTTTACATCCTACTGCATAATATATTGGTATGTTTTGATATAAACTATTTCAAATTAATAAATTACCTTAAACTTTCCAGTAAAATAGATGCACCAGAATAACATGTCCTGTTACCTGTGGCTCTGAGTACAGTGCAACATACTGCCTTATGTGCCTAGTAGTGCACAAAATTCCATCTGAGGAACAGCTGAAAATTATACTTTAGCAGAGCTGTGAAAGACCATTGCCTCTGGTCTTCTGTAATGTCTGAAATCCCACCATTTAAAATGATGTTCTTTAATCTCTGTGTTCTCCTTGACAATGAAGCTAGAAAAGAGAGCATAATAAATTATTCATGCCTCAGCAATGGCTAGTGATAGCTCAAAGACAGCATACATTTATAATAATGACAGTTGTTGGTGTGGTTTAAACGTTTTTTCCTCTAAAACTCATGTTGAAATTTAATCTCCAATTTGGCAGTATTGAGAGGGGGGGGCTTTTAAAAGGTGATTGGGCCATAATTAATTAATGAGTTAATGGATTAATGAATTAACGGGCTATCATAGGAATGAGATTGGGAAGCTTTAGAAGAAGAGGAAGAGAGACCTGAGCTAGCACACTCAGCCCCTCACATGTGAAGCTCTGCACTGCCTCAGGACTCTGCGGAGAGTCCCCATCAGCAAGAAAGCCCCCAATGTTGCACTTCTCAGCCTCCATCACTGTAAGTAGTAAGTTCCTTTTCCTTATAAAGTACCAGTTTCGGGTATTATAAGCAACAGAAAATGGACCAAGACAGTTGCTTAATAATTGGTTAAAGGGAAAATCATAAATGAAAATTGAGTTATAGTTGTTTATTTTAGAGATAGAAACTAAAATAATTACCCGTAAGTCAAAGAACAAGTTGGTGAACTCTTAGAGGATCTGGAGCTCATCTAATTATTTCTGACTTCCTAATGCCTATCATATTGAAAATACCAAATGCCTGTTTAATGAACAACTCAGGAAATTAGAATTCACATCTTAGGCCACCATTGTTTCTGTTTGAGGGAACTAGATGTCCTCAGTTCCTTTGAAGCAGATTTACATTAAATCAAAGAGAATTTCTGTTCATAGTACCACTGCTGAACCTGGAACCAGGGTTGGAAGTCTCACCTTTACTGCATTTATCCATTCTGTGTCCCGTCCTGCAGGACAGTTGAACAGACCCTGAAAGGGGGGAGTGGGAATGGAGGAGACAAGAAAACACGAGAAATGGAGACAAGACAAATAGCCTGATCAAGTCTCGTTTAATGGTGGCAGTGCAATGCCTTATATAGGCTGGCAGGGGAAGAGGTTGGGCCAGGGCGGTGACGGGGGGCTGGGTTTTCTCAAATTACAATCGCGCATGCACCGTTAATTGGTATTTTTCCCGGGCACGGAATTGCGCCTGCGCTGTAGGCTGCATATCTTCCTGGGCGCGAAAAAGGTTGGCGCGCGCGGGAAAAGTTTTGGCGCGCATGGGAAAAGTTGTTAATGAAGAACCCGGAAATACGCCATCTTGTCTCTGATGATACGGAGCTTAAGCAACAGAAGCCATGGCAATTTCCGGGCCTCATGGCTCCGGACAGGTCCCCCTTTTAATTTATATATTATTGGTGGCTAGAAGATTGTCCCTCGGGAACTGCGCCTGTCTTAGGTTGGAGTAACACATCTCTTCACTGGTACCCGTCATGGGATTAGGCAGTAGCTATGACGGCCCTCCTGTCTTAGGTTAGTGAGAGATGACACTCTCTTACCCGTCATTGGCTGCCCAGTTCAGCACACAGGGAAGGTGGTTTACGGCAAGCGTAAGTATGGACCACCGTGATCGTCTTGTTTAAGGCGATGATAATGGACCTGTATGGGTTTGGCTTGGATGGCCTCGATTTGTTGCTTAATGAATGTCATGAGCTTATTGAAGATCACAGGTCCCAAAGAGAGTAAGAGCAATAGGCAAAGCAGGGGGCCCAAGAGTGGCATAAGATAGGGAAGGAGTCCCTGGAACCCAGTCCAAAACGGGTTATCGGCCATCTCTTTTCGTCGTCTTTTTAGGTCTTCTTGTAGATGCTTGATCTTATCTCTGACAATTCCGGATTTGTTGGCATAGAAACAGCACTTTTCCTGTAGAGCTAAGCAGATACCTCCCTGTTCGGCAGTTAATAAATCTAGGCCTCTTGTATTTTGGAGCACTACTTCTGCCAGGGAATCTACTTGATCTTGTAGATCTTGTATAGTACTTGAGATGGCCTGCATATCTGAGATCAATTGGCGAGACAATTTGGTGTATTGAGTAACAGAGACCCCTAGGCTTGTAGCCCCAGTTGTTACGGCAGTAGTTATGCCTAATCCTACAAGTAAGGGGATAAATTGAATTGCCCTTTTGGCTCTTCCTAAAAAGTGATCTATAACTGGAATAGGTACAGGTTCATCTCCAGGGATAATGTCTATATCTGGCAGAAGAGTGGCTAAGACACAACGTCCTGTCCAGTTTGCAGGTAAATAGGTATATGCTCTATTATTGCCACATATAAAAACTGAACTGTTTGGGGCACACAGCGATTGGAAAATATTTGTTGTGATGGAACAATTGTTGAGTTCAATGATTCCTACATCGATGTCATAGCTATTGTTGAGGAAAGGGGAGTAGATGCAAGGGGAGTTAGAAAATTCTAGGGGCTGCACTTGAAGGGGAGGAATTATGGTGCAGGAAGTATTGGATGTATAGTTTAAGTCATTGCTGAGTATGGCAAGA
>NW_012116788.1:1527029-1560728 GCF_000951035.1 Colobus angolensis palliatus | reverse complement strand
GCTGCCATTACCTCAGGATCTTTTTCTTTTCTATCTATTATATCCTTGATTAAGTTCCAATAAGAAAAGACCAGAACCTTCTCTGGTCCAAAAGTACTATAATAATCTTGAAAACAGTCTCCCACCCTACGCCATCTCTTTATGTCAATGGTCCCCTCTTGCGGAAACCAAGGGCAGGTGTCCTTTACAAAATCAAAAAATCTAAACAAATCATTACTTTTAACCTTTACTCCTCGTGCTTTTAAAGCCTCTTTTAATTGCCCTACATAAATCTGATGCTGGCTTAATTCTTGTCCCATAATCAGACACTATTACTCACCTCTGGTTCTGACGCGGCAGGCTCCTGCGGCGTCCGGAGGAGCTTCTTCCACTTTTAATTTCAGCCGACTTCAGTGCCTTCTTCCTCACTTTTTCCCCCATGTCCAGGTCCCTGTCCTAGGTGCCACGTGTCCCGTCCTGCAGGACAGTCGAACGGACCCTGGAAGGGGGAGTGGGAATGGAGGAGACAAGAAAACACGAGAAATGGAGACAAGACAAATAGCATTATCAAGTCTCGTTTAATGGTGGCAGTGCAATGCCTTATATAGGCTGGCAGGGGAAGAGGTTGGGCCAGGGCGGTGACAGGGGGCTGGGTTTTCTCAAATTACAATCGCGCATGTGCCGTTAATTGGTATTTTTCCCGGGTACGGAATTGCGCCTGCGCTGTAGGCTGCATATCTTCCTGGGCATGAAAAAGGTTGGCGCGCGGGAAAAGTTTTGGCGCGCGCGGGAAAAGTTGTTAATGAAGAACCTGGAAATACGCCATCTTGTCTCTGATGATACAGAGCTTACGGCAATTTCCGGGCCTCATGGCTCCAGACAATTCTGTGTCCTGTTCCTATGGCTTTTTCTGTTTTGAGGTCTTTCATATTTCTGATTTTTTTTCTGCTTCTCTGGCTCAGGCCCTGGTGGTTTCCTTTCTGGAGAAGTATGCTAGCCTTCCAGCTGTTAAATAAAATTTGTGGAGGTAATTGTTTCGGATTGAGCTTTTGCACTAGGCCTCAGCAGACCAGACCAAATCAGAATGGGGCCACCCATGCTAAATGCCATGTAATGAAACTTAGAAATAGGTCAATTTTCCAAAAAGCAGGAGATTCAGCAACATCACATGTAAAGAGGCCTAGTTAACCTGAGCCAGCATGACAGAGAAATCATGTTTTAACCTTATATGAAAAGTAACTTTGAAAAGACCAGTCCTCTTCTTTTCTTTGTTTCTACCTTTTTTTTCAGGTTTTTCTTTTTCTTGTTTCTGCCTTTTTTTTCCAGGTTTTTCTGCCTTCTGCTCAGCCCATTGGAGCACCTTTCTATTTTGTAAATGGGATGCTGCCAAATTCATGGATTGCTAATAAAAGCCAATTAGATCTTTAAACTCAATGTGTTTAAATTTTGTTCTTTGACACAGCCGATCTTTCTGCTTTCAAATACTTTATTCTCCAAATATTCTGGCAGGCTGTTATAGGACAGTATTACTAATTCACTCATCAATTGTGCTATCCTTGCACAAAGGATATCAACCATCTGTCACCCATGAAATCCAGTTAAATTTTCCCACCTTGGCATTGAAAACCTTCTTGAGGTTGCATGACCTGCATTTCTGGGCTTATCTACATAGCCACTGACATAAAACCTACATACTTGACAATCTAGTTGTTTTACATTTCCTCATGCCTGAGGAAATGTTATGAGAAAATTTGTTAAATTATGAAATTACCTTTGTCATTTGATAGTAATCAGCTCAAGGATAGAGGATGTATCTTGTATATCCTTGAATTTATTCCCCAACACAGCAAATACCCCTGTGGAGATGCCCACTAGAGATGGCAATTTTAGCTTTTCCATGAAATCTTGTAGCAAGAGGGAGGCAGCATGCAGGGTTTGGATGTAGAAGTCTGTCTCTGATGGCATGGGACAAGGAGATGTGAAAGAATGAGCAAGGGATTAAAAGTGATAGGCAAAATTGGGAAAATTGGTGCTGAAGACACATTTGATCTGTTTAGCCTTCCTGAAAAGGTCAGATCACTGTGAGCAATCCTGATGTTTGCTGAGTTGGGGAAACAGCAGGCTTGCAGACTGACATGTGACTGGAAAGAAAGGTTGACCAAGGTTCAAACCAATGTCAAGGCTTAAGTGGGTGGAACCCAGTGAAAACCAGCACACGGGTCACTAGGTTGAGAACTGGGAGGCATGAACCAGGCTGATAACCAGCTTTCCTGGAATGGGGACAAGGATGTTGCTATAGTCTCAATGCTCCCCTAAATTCAAGAGTTTAAAGTTAATTCTCATTGTGGTTAGGTTAAAAGTGGGGCCTTTTGTCATGAAGTCATGAAGTTTCCACCCCACAATGGATTAGGGAATTAAGAACTGGAAGAAACTAGCCTGGGACCCTTTTGTTCTTCTGCTCTTCTGAAAAGGATTCATCTTCTTTTTTGTCCTTCCATCTTTCCTAACATGTTGCAGACATCTAGACAGTGCCATCTATGAGGAACAGGCCCTCATTTGAAACTGAACTTACCAGCACCTTGATCTTGGGCTTCCCAGCCTTCAGACTGTGAGACAATAAATTTTTATTCTTTATAAATTAGCCAGGTATCAGGAGAACCCACTCCCGGTGTTTAACGTGGGTTCTTTTCTATTTCCTAAGTGTCTCAGCTGGCTTGAGAAATAAAGGGAAAGAACACAAGAGAGAGAAATTTAAAGCTGAGTGTCTGAGGGAGACATCACATGTCGGCAGGATCCGTGATGTTCCCCGAGCTGTAAAACCAGCAAGTTTTTATTAGCTATTTTCAAAAGGGGAGGGAGTGCACAAATAGGGTGTGGGTCACAGAGATCACATACTTCACAAGGTTATAAAATATCACAAAGCAAATGGAGGCAGGGTGAGATCACAGGACCACAGGATGAGGAGAAATTAAAATTGCTAATGCAGTTTCGGGCACGCATTGTCATTGATAACATCTTATCAGGAAACAGGGTATTAGAGCAGATAACCTGTCTGACCAAAATTTATTAGGTGGGAATTTTTGTCCACCTAACAAGCCTGGGAGCACTATCGGAGGCCGGGGCTTATTTCATCCCTTCGGCTTCGACTATAAAAGACGGGTCGCCTTAAAAGGGGCCGTCTATAAGCCTATCTTTAGGGCTCATTCTCTTTCTCAGGGATGTTCCTTGCTGAGAAAAAGAATTCAATGATATTTCTCCTATTTGCTTATGAAAGAGGAGGAATATAGCGCTGTTCCATTCGGCTCACCGGTGGCCAGTTCAAAGTTACTTCTCTTGTTCCCTGAACATTGCTGTTATCCTGTTCTTTTTTAAAGATGTCCAGATTTCATTTGTTCAATCACACATGCTCTACAAACAATTTGTGCAGTTGATACAATCACAGGGTTCTGAGGCAACATTCATCCTCCTCAGTTTATGAAGAAGATGATGGGATTGAGAGGTGACAAATGTCCATGAAATCTTCAGAATTTATCTTCAGAGATTACAGTAAAGACAGGTGTAAGAAATTATAAAAGTATTAATTTGGGGAACTAACAAACATCCATGAAATCTTCACAATTTATGTTCTTCTGCCGCGGCTTCAGCCCGTTCCTCCGTTTGGGGTCCCTGACATCCCGTAACATCCAGGTTCAAGTGTTTTTTTAATAGCAGCACAAATGGACTAAGAGAGATGTCTAACAAAGGGCAAAGATAGCCTTGGCAGGAGAGATTGCATGAGATTAAGGCCTCATCTTCATGCAAAATTTTATTATGCATTAAGTTAATATTTCCCAGTGTCTGAGGAATTTTGGCCATTGTTTTCACGTGTGTATGTGTGTGTTTAGCTGGAGCCTAACAAAAGAAGGCTGTGGATGATGCCACCACTTCCTCACTTCCTGTAGCCACACACCAAAGTGCCTTGTGAGGGGGGCTGTTAACTCCAGAGCTACAACCTGGGTCTAAGAAAGCTCTGATTTCAAACATGCTGTTGATGCTTCCCAAAATAGCACTAATTTTTATCATAATCTGTATCTTTATTTTTGCTGCCTAAAACATGGCCCTTTTCTATCACACCATCATTGTCATGGAATGTTCCTTAACTACAAATAGAACCTTTGCTTCCTAAGAACTTTCTTTTGCACTTTGTCAGAGTTCACTTTTGCACTTTTTTGATTTCTGAATGAAATCAAAAGTGAAACTTTGTGCAGGAGTGTGGGATCCAGAAGCATAAGAATTCTCTTGTTCCCAGCTAAGGGGTTCTCAGCATAATAGTAAGGACCCTTAAAATGATAATAATTCAAATTTCTCTTGAAAAATGTTCATTTACAGTGGAATAAATGTCAAGAGGTGTTAGGTGTTTGCTACTAAGAATAGACTCTTTCCCAGCTCCAAAAACTCTTTTCAAAGCAAATATGTACATTTGATACCTGCAAGTTTTGAATGTGCAAATATTGACTCAGCAGATGGATGAACCAGGTCTAACATATTGTTTTTTTTTTTCTCAAGGGTTGGGACTATTATGACTCTGGCTAAGGGTTACATGTTTTTTCCTACCTTAACTGATAACTGATGAATTTTTAGAATGGAATGGTTTCCCATCCTTTTCTCTAGAATGTATAACACCTTTGTAAAATGCTGAAGAGATTTTTTAAATCATTCTTATGGTTTAGGCTGAATCCCTGTTTTTACCCCTATAGTTTCTCTAGTGACCCTTGCTGATGACTTATATCAAATAGCTAGGGGATTTGTCAGGAATCTCCAAGTTGTTTGATTCATTTGATTCTCAGCATTTTTTATTTTGAGACTGGTTAAAAACAAAACAAAACAAAACAAAACTACCTTCATAGAGGGCAAAGAACCGTGAATGACGGAATTTCAAAATGCTTTCAGAATTAGTTCCAAAGATAAACAAGTGAGGAGAAAATGTGTGTAGAATTCGAAATTCCAAAACAGTTTTATGCAAGTATACTTGCATAAAATCATAAACTCGAAGGCGGTGTAAGAAGCTAGTTGTTCTAGAATATGATGTACAAAGCAAAGGACTCATGGCTGAATCGTTTACATCAACAGGTGTTGTCAAGAAGTGCTATGATTTAACAGCACCTAAACTTTCTACCTTTAAAGTGAAGAGCAGGCACATTATTAAGTAACTTAACATGGCACAACATGATTTCCATAAAAACTGATAAAATCATCTTGGAAAAGTTAACTGCATCCTGAGGCAAATTTAGGTACATAATTTTAATCTATAATGTATCTATAGTTATTGGCACTAGGTATGTATACAGGCTATCAGTTTCTGGAGACCCGCAGGAAAATCCAACACTGAAAGAGCTTGCCCACCCAGGCCCCACTGGTTTTGAGCAATGTTTCAAAACATCGTGCATTCCAACATGTGGTCCCTAATCCCTGCTGGGGGAAGCTGCAGTTGAGTAGGGGTTTTACCTGAGACTCTGATTTTTTTGTACATATGGGTCTTAGGGACTCAAGCTGACGGCTGCTGGTTACCTCCTGCTTTATGCTTCTAAGCATATGTTGTCTTCACGATGTGAATCCAAACAGGTAACCCAACAATCTATTTGAATTAATTGTATATTTAATCAAATCTTAAAATCTTACATGTGCAGACCAGGCACGATGGCTCATGCCTGTAATCCCAGCACTTTGGGAGGCCAAGGCGGGTGGATCATTTGAGATCAGGAGTTCGAGACCAGCCTGGCCAACATGGTGAAACCAAGTCTCTACAAAAAATACAAAAATTAGCCGGGCATGGTGGTGTGCACCTGTAATCCCAGCTACTTGGGGGGCTGAGGTGGGAGGATCGCTTGAACCTAGGAAGTAGAGGTTGCAGTGAGCCGAGATCTTGCCACTGCACTCCAGCCTGGGCAACAGACTGAGACCGTGTCTTAAAACAACAACAACAACAACAACAACAAATCTTACATCTGCAGACACAGCATTACACTGGGAATTAGCACCTTCTCTCTGTGGTAAATAGTGCAGGTGGGATTAATGCTGTTTTACAGACGTGAGTGGGGTTAGTGTCATTTTACAAACGTGAACGTGGAGACCCAAAGAGGCCAAAAGACTTGCCCAAGGTCAAATTTCAGTTTTTACATTTCTTGATTATTTTGCTAGTTAGCTATGATTGTCATGAAAAGGTTTGACAGAGCTTGAAATTCCTGGCAGTATTCTTAAAGTCAATTCCTGGAATATTATTTTTGGAGTGAACAACTCGATCTCTGGAAAATTTGGAGGTTAAAGAGAGGAATTAGTTTTTTGAAGGGATGTCTTGCCTATGTAATGGCCCCATGTTGCCCCCTTATGGCACTTTCGGTATTTGCAAAATTCTTTGCTGAATAGTCTTTCACCAAAGTGTGACAAATAAAACAGGATTTACAGCATCAGCCTTTCTCAGGATAACATATTACCTTACCATTTTCATATAATAAATCAACTGTCACTGAAATTCAGCCAAATTGAAGGAAATAGTGATTATGAGGCAGTCTACAGAAAACTTTTTTGTACTAATTTCTAACTATACTCACAGCCCCTTTTCCCATACCCTCAGGGTTGACCATTTTGCACATTAAAAAGAAATGTATCTAACGAAATAGGATGGTGTTCTTAATATTTTACTAAATATTGTGGATCATTTTAAGTTTCATGCTTGTGAGGCATTTGGGGATTTGGTTAAGTTTTTCTTGTTCAATGGGTTTGAATTTCACCTCTGCTACTTAGCTACATCACCTCCGGTAGACTCAATTTCTGAGTCTCAGCATCTTCCTCTGTAAAATGGGAAGAATGGCGCTATTTGTAAAGCATTTGAAACAATTCCTGGTAGAGTATGCATGCAGAAGTGAACACAGTAGCGGTGGTTGTAGCAGTAGTAACCACTGGATCTTAACTCCTCAGTTATCACATGAGGAGATTGTACTAAAGGAGCTCTGAGATCCTCTCGAGTTCTTACATGTCTGATCCTCTGGATGCAAAATAAGCAGAGGAAGAAGGAGGCACCATGAGCAATGTTTCCATCTCTGCCCTCCTGAGAAAGTCTTTCCCTCCTTTCCACAGCACCTGGGAGGAGCAGGAAGTTACTGAGTAATTTGCTGGCAGGACCTGCTGGTTTCGGCCTTAGTTTCTGAGTCCTTTGGGGAGTCGGATGCAGCAGGGAATACGTCAGATCCCAGAGTCTCTCCAGGAGTGTGAAAGCATTCTGCCTTTGGGAGCCCACCCACTCTGGATGGGGCAACTGATAGGAGGAAGTCTCGACAGAAAAATGGAAGCAGGTGGCGTGCAGTGAAAGTAGATGTAGGGAGGTTGGAAAGTGGGACATGTCAAAGCCCAAGAAATGGACTGGAAGGAGGCACAAAGAAGGGATTGCTGGCAGGAAAGTTCCTCCCGTTGTCCCAGGGTCTCAATTTCACACTTGTCCAAGATAAACACCACTGACATTAAAGTGATGAAAACATTTTATTCAGTAACTACTGACAGTCAGGGAAAGAGCTGCGCTCCATTCCAGTTTGTGCAGAGGTGGCAGTGTGTTTTATTTTAATTTTTGTTATTCCAATAAGACCTTATTGTTTATGTCTGAAAATTAGCTATAAAAACTTGTAATATACATTGTTTTATCATTTCTCTCTCTAATTTTAGCTCTATTGAGGTACAATTGATGTACAAAATAATTGCATCCATTTAATATATGCATCTTGATGAATCCGGACATATGAACACACCCATGATGTCATCACCACATAAAACACATCCATCACCTGAGAGGGAGAGAGTGGGAGGGAGAGAGAGCTGGGGTTCAAATAAAAAGTTACCAAGGGTTGGTCAGTGTGAATGTGACTAGGCCAGCTATGTCTGCTAGCTGGCAATGATGGCCCCAAGTTAGGATTCTATCCTGACAGTTACATTTCTTAGAATGGTCTTCAGGTCTTTGAGAAAGGCAATCCTAAATTGCAGGAGATATGTATACATCTCAAAGGGACAGAGGAAGGATTCATGATTGTAAGGCCTTTTTAGTAAATGGTTTAATAAGAGGAGGTATAGGGGCCAAAGGAAAACTTCTACTTTGACCTCTGAAGGTTCACTGAAAGTCAATTCACAAAAGGCAGATTTAATAAGAGAAATAACATCCATAATATCAACCCTTTGGGAGGCCGAGGCAGGAGGATCGCTTGAACCCAGAAGTTCAAGACCAGCCTGGGCAATACAGTCAGATCTCATCTCTACAAAAATTTAAACATTATCTGGGCATGGTGGCACATACCTGTAGTCCCAGCTACTTGAGAGACTGTGGTGGGAGGATCATTTGGTCTGGAGAGGTGGAGGCTGCAGTGAGCCGAGACCATAACACTGCACTTCAGACTGGGTGGCAGAGTGAGACCCTGTCTCAGAAATACTACTACTACTACTACTACTACTACTACTAGAAATGGTATACAAATTTATTACTATCCATGGGGGAGAATCAGAGTGATCACCCCACCACAAAATGGGGCAAAAATGGTTATATAGCCCTTCTTCCTCTACTTAGGGGAAAGGGAGATGGTGAAGTGTGATGATTTTAGGGGGATAGTAAATGGTTTTCAGGGGAATTCATTGTGCTTGAAGAACACACAATGGCCTGGAACAAAGTCTGTTGGGCCTACAGAGCAGACAATGGTTTGTGAGACAAGTCTGTCCAGATGTGTTGACATACTTCAGTCTTTCTTCCTACAGTATGAGTTAAGTTAATAAAAACTCAGAGAAAGAACTAGAGGCAAGAGGAAATTGTTTTCTTCTTTGGTGGGTCTGGCATTTAGGCAGATATGGGAACTTCAGAGAACAACTTCATCCCGGGCTTTGGGAAAACCCGAGGATTAAGAGACAGTAACAAGGGGAAGTCAGAGAGACATTGAGGCTGCTTCCTTGGTTCAGCATGTCAAAGCATCATATTTTCGGTTATTGGTTTTTGAGTCCCAACAGAGATCTGGGACCTATCTTCAGGACAAACAGAAAATTCTCCTGGTGGCTCTGTGCTTTCTCAGGCAGGCATGTTAATACAGGGTTGGGGCCATCTTATAGACATTGCCTTCTGCTGCTAGGAGCCAGGCTAGAGTTTGGTGCACTTCTCTTTAGTACAGAGGTGTGGATGGAGTCGTTACATGTTGAAAATTCTGCAATTCTTACCACGAGAACTTCTCTGACCAGTCTAACCCCTCACAGGGCCAACTTTCATGTAGGAAGTGAGTAGTTCATTCACTCATTCCACAGATATTAGTTGGGAACCTTCTATGTACTGGGCACAGTTTGAGAGTCAGGGAGTCTTAGAATTGTTTGTACTGTTCACTAGTTGTTTTATTTGTATTAGTCTCACCTTAAGTAAATAGATAGATAAATTCCTTCAAGTCAGAGATGTTATCTTATTCTTCTGTTTTCCACACTGTATGGAATTTAGCAGAGCCTATTAGTCACTTGAATTTATTAAGTATAATTGAGCAATGCAACAAATAAAGAAAAACACTTTGAAACAGAAGTTAAGTAACTTGAGAGTTGAGTGGAGAAGAAAAAGAAAATGAAAATGCTGAAGTAATGAAAGAGATTATCTAACTGCACCTCCCAACTTTTATATCTTTTTTATGGTCTCCGGAAAATTTGGATTGAAAATAATCACTTATTAAAAATAAAAGTTTGAAGACCACTGATGAATTTTATAGGCCCAGAGAGGTGAAGTCAAACAATGAGCTTCCCCTAGAGCTGATTACACAGGATGATTAAGCCAAAGGTGACATGTTGCTCCAGGCAGAGTCTAATCAGAACACACATGTTTCCTATCTTAGACTCCAAATCCTTTGAACTCAGAGAAGAAAGTCAAAAGAGGTCTGCAAAACTGTGAGCTTAGAAAAGAGCCACAGAGTAGAAGATGAGGTTTTGAGGAGAAATCATTGAAGGTGATTCAACTCAGACTTCAGAACTGCTCTCTGTCCTTCAGAGACTGGGAATTTGATGTCTAAAGAAGTTGTATCCTCATTGGCCTTTTTGACAGGAAGACGAATCTAAAATTTACCCTAAAAGTTTTGCTAACTTCTGTATTTTTGAACTATTCTGAAAAATATTTGCCATTTGCTTTCTTAAGTGTAAAGAAGGAATGAATCTCTGAGGTACATCATGTAGGTGATATTAAAACTACACTTTTTGTGTGTCTGATTTAATATTGCTAAAAATAGTCAAAATTTCTACTAGTTTAACGTGTATCCAAAGGCTAAGAATAGATACAAAGAATTTTATTCTTTGTAGATGCTAGGAATATTCTCAGATCTTGCCAGCTCTGCAGCAAATGGAGGAGGTGGTTCTTGGATGTCAGACTTTCCTGGAAGGAGGCCAGGCTGCGGTAGCCCAGTTGTAATGCTTTCCTCTGAGGTGTTGGCATCAGGGCCTGCGTCCACTGCTGCTCTTCCCATGGTGATTTCTAAAGGAAGGCCAAGGTTGGGCAAGGGTCAGGGCTGGCACAGAACTTATGTCAGAAGCTGTAAGACCTAGGTCTGCTTTTACAAAGATGTGTGCATTTTATCTACCATCCTTTTCCCCTAAAATATCCACAACATATATTCTATTTCTGTAGTTCTCAGCAGGGTGATTTTTGTCTCCCAGGAGGAATTTAGCAATATCTGGAGACATTTTTGATTGTCATAAGTGGGGGAGGTTTGCTACTGGCATCTAGTGGGTAAGAGACAGATATGCTGCTAAACATCCTACAATGCACAGGGCAGCAGCCACAACAAAGAATAATCCAATCCGAAATGTCAACTGTGCCAGTGTTGGGAAACCTCATTATATATTTCAAGACAAGAAAACCAGTTCCTTGCTTAGTGTGCTGACTAATGCCTTACTGATGAGTGTGGTCTCCAGACACCAGCATCACTTGGGAGTTCCTGAGAAATAACAGGCTTTCAGTGCCCACTTGGGATACTGGATCAGAATCTGCATTTTAACAAGATCCCCAGGAGACTTACATGCATCTTTAAAATTGAGAAGCGCCAATAACTTTCTATGAGAACTACAAGTGCAAGGCAGTGAGACAAGGGCTTCAGCATGGCTAAGTCAGAAAGAGACAGTTTTGGCCCTACTTAGGCAGCATCTTTAAATTTAAAAATAACCTCACCTTTTCTCTGTTTTGTTTTGTGTTTTTAAATTTACATTGAAGTTTCTTCTATTTTTTTCTTTTCTTTTGCTACTTCATCCTTCTTTCCTTCCTTTCTTTTTTTTCTCCCTTCCTTTCTCTTCTAATTACTCTGCTTCATCATTTATCTTTATCTCACATGTGTGCAGTGCTTTTCTAGGACCTTAATTTTGAGTTACTCATGATATTAAGAAAAAAAAAAGGTAGACACTTATCTGATTAATTAAAGGAAATTGTCCTAGTGGGTAGAATCTGGGAGGACAGTCATACTTTCTGAAACATAATAACACAATTAAATTCTACCTTCCCTTCAGTAGTAAGATATTAAAAAGGAAAGCAATAAAGCTCATCCGATACTAATTTTATCAGAAGCCTGTGCAATCAGTCTGTTTGATATACCTTTTGTCAACACAGCTTCGGGTTTTGAATAGGCAATCTAAAACCCTGGAAATCTACCACATTGACTTATCAGCAAAATTTCTGCTGAACCTAGGAATAATAATAGAACTGATTAAAAATAAAATTTAGTCTGTATGCCATGCAATGTACTGTAACATTTTAGTTTCATGTTTCTCTATAAAAAATATAAGCTAAAATTTTAAATTGTTAAAACAAACTTCAGTTCAACTTGCTAAACATTTACTTAGCACCTACTGTTTACAAAATGCTGGAATAAAAATTGTGGAAGATTAAAACATATTAAGATAGAATTTTGCCCTGGTTCATAATCTGGGGTGTGTGTGTGTGTGTATGTGTGTGTGTGTGTGTGTGTGTGTGTGTGTGTGTGTGTGTGTGTGTGTATGGTGGGATGGATATAATATGCAGGGGTCTACTCATGTTAAGTACATTGACACACATACCAACAAAGAGTTGCAAGAGTTTATAGAAGAATATTCATACTTAGTGTTTCTTTGTTATAAAAAAATAGATTTTGAAGTAAAAAGGAAATGACTGAAGAGATTCCAGTTCCTAAAAAGCTGTGGTTTTCTCAGTGACATTTTACAACCTGTTTAACAATTACATTAAGTTTCAGGGAAGTTTAAGTAAGGAGCATAAATAAACCTGATATTCTCAGTGAATTACCACTGATACTTATATCTGTTTTCTCCAGAATTTCTTTATACTTATATTTTAAAACACATCTTATCACATCTTTGTAATTTTTTCCTTTTCCTCATTTAAAACTACAGTGATACCAAAGCAGAGAGATTTATTCTTTTTGATTGTGGATTAAAGTCATACATATAAGACAACAAAACTGTTATGTAAGTATTGAAAAGAACTTGCTAAAAACCATATGTAATGGGTATGTTTATCAATATAACTGAATACAATTTATGTTGCTTAGAAATGACTTTTTAAATATAATACCTAAAATAATTATTATGCAAATTTATTCACCTGGCATCTCTTGGCGACTTTAATAATAACACTCTAAAAATGAACTTCAACTTTTCCCCGGGATCTAATCAGTATGCAAAAGGACATATGCTATCTGGAAATGACAGGTAATGGGAAAGTTAGTCCTTTTGCTCATACCCTGTGACCTTAGAAATGGCTGTGCCAAAAATTGCATCAGTATTTGGATGAATTCCTAAATAAATTCAAATTAAATTGAGTCATACTAAAGCTTTATTCAATTAGGCAATAGCATTGAAAGATTCATTTCAAAAAAGCTAGATAGAACTGGTTTTGTGTGATAAGTTTTATAGGGCAGGGCTGACCTTTTGAAATTGGAAGGTGTGTCTTCACTATTGTGATATTGAGGATCATTAAGGTAATTACGAATGTGTGTTCACTGCTGTATAAAACAAGTCTACTTCATTAATAATTCTGGCCTCAAATTTTCTAAACATACTTTTATTTTCCCCAAGTTCTAGGAGTAATGTACTCTCTGGATTCAATCCTGTGCTCACTTCCTCCCCCATGGCTTTTCTACAGCCTCTGGTCACTTACTGCTGGCTTGCTTTTGGCTCCACATCAACACTTAGAGAAACTAGTTTACATGGGTTTTTCTTGGTGTGTTTGCTTTTTAAATGAGATAATGAAAAGGCGTAGTTGGAATGCTGAAGTTGTGCTGGCAACTAAGGGAGTAAAAACTGGTAAAGAAATTCTTGAAAGGAGTTCAAATATTCTGCTTCTGAGAAAATAAATGTAAGGGAATTGCAATTTAGAAAATACTGAACAGACTCATTTTGCTTTGCTCTAGAATAGCTTTTATTTTTTCTTCTAATCTTTTGCCTTTGAGCATAAACCATGAAGTCAAAAGCTTCAGGGAAAGGAAAGATGAGTCCCATCGGGGCACCGAGGTCACTTGTACCCTACCTGACTGAGGAAATCACCAATATTTCTCCAGGAAAGTCCTGGACAGGAAGGAAGATAAAGAGGAGAGCTGTTCTTGTGGTAGGAAGGAGGTAACAGAGGCAGCAGGAGCAGATGGTGAGAAAGCCTGTCTTCGGGACCCTCTCTCGGCCACAGTGCTGAATATAGAGTCATTTTAGGCAGGATGAGGACAGAGGGAAAAGAAGAGTGTTTTCTGCTCTACTTCCTTCTGGAAGAAAGGGAAATCTTACAGAGAGATTTTTCTCATAACCACAAGGGCAACTGCATGGTCAGGCAGGCCTGATTCCCCAGAATGCCCCGTTTCCAGAAGCTTCCATGATTCTAGAGAGAACTATCTAGATAGCTGATGGTACTGGTGGAGGAACTTAATGGAAGGGCTAATGTGGGAGCATGTGTGTGTTGCAGGGAAAGTGACACCCAAAACAAGAGTAGGGTGATCTGACTGGCTGGACATAGAATAGAAATGGGAGGTCAGGCACCGTCGGGGTTGCCAATCTCCTGATCCAGCTGAGAAAGGCCTGACAGTTCCTCAGGCCCAGACCTGAACATCAGTTGCCAGCCAGATGCTCCAGTGATGAGGCAGAGGAGCTGGAGAGTGAAGAATGATGTGTGTGTTTGTATACAGGTCCCAGCACCATTCACTCAACTCCCATTTTGAGAGAAGCAGAGGAAATGAAGCAAATTTAACCTGCTCAGCTTTCTCAGGAAGCCAGAGTTAGCCAGAGTTAACCAAAGATGCTATTAATTTAATGAAGTTTATCGATTGGAACAAATTGTATTTTTCCCTCTTTTGGTGGGGTAGAGGTCCACAAAGAATATCAAGTGTTATGGAAAATAAATAAGCAAAGGGCTTTGTGTGCATAATGAGTGTAGAATGATAAAATTGGCAAGACTGCTCTGTAGGTGTGGTCCATGTACCCTGGGGCCTATGGATGTCATTCACATAATTGAGTTTTTTTCAGAGCTTCAAGAATTTCTAACTTGTAAAACCATACAGTAAATTTAGAATGGTAGACAAGACCACCATCATTTAGCATGGTAGACAAGGCAATATATCACTATTGTATTATCACCATGTTAAAAGATTTTTGCAGTAAGAAGCTCTGCTCTGTAATTTTGGGGAGTGTAATTTCTTGTGGGGAGATGTCGGGTGCTGCTGGGGTTTGGAACTCTCTAAATGGAACCTGAGAAAGCTGGAGAAGGCTGTGGGGGCTCCTCCTTATTCTCCCACAGTGGACTTGCCATTTGTCTTCCTCTTTCCACCTCCAAGTTGACTCTTCCCATCTTTTGTGTGTTCCGTGGGACTTTTTTCCTTGTCAGGACTGCTAGAACTTGGATAGACCAAGCCTGGGGGCCCCAGAACAAGGACCTCTCGAGATCTTCTAAATCGCAGATAACCATAGCTGTCACTGAAGAGAGCTCAAAGTCACTTCCTGTGAGAGGAGTCCATTTCTTCTATAACACCTGTTCTGAGTCCAAATGAGGATAATCAAAGTCTGAACAGCTATTTTCATTTGTCCATTTCAGTTTGTTCTTCAATGCTGCATTGCAAAGTAATGCTCTCTATTTTTTTTGGAAACTACCATTTCTTTCTTTTAAGTGATTTTAGTTCCTTAAGGAGCCTTGTTTAGTCCAAGATGGAATTTTCTCCATTTTTGCCCCCTGGCCATTGGCCTCACTTCCCACAAGAGGGGAGCACTCATCCATTCTCTAGATATGAAAATCCCTTTGAAGTGCTGTTTATGCATCTGTCATTCTCACTGTCAAGTTTGAGAATGAAAGTACAGTATTCATTGTGGCCCTGGTTGGTCGGGTGGGTGAGGGTCTGCAGCATGGAGGGTGCCCCTTGATTGGACACCTTTTCCTACTGAGCCCTCGAGACCTGTGCCATGGGCTCCCAGGATGTGGCTGGAAGCCAGGGAAGTGGTGGGGGGCCTGGGGTGGTGAAGAGGATGGAGTTTCTATATATTCCCAGCTTGGCCTACGCCAGTTATTCAGTCTTGAAACTGTGAACATTTGGGGCCAGATCATTTCCTTTGGTGGAGTCTGTTCTGTGCACTGTAGGATGTTGAGCAGCAACCTTGGCTTCCACTCACTCAATGCCAGTAGCACCTTCCTGGTTGTGATAAGCAAAAATATCTCCAGACATGGCCGAGTGTTGTCGTCACATGAGATATCTGGCTTGAGTGAGCAGCTGCTTACCTTCTTGTATTGTTTTCAAGTCTGGAGAAAGGAGAATTGCCCCCCTTGTGGGGATCAAGGCAGATGGATAAGGGGCAAAGATGGAGGAAACCTGTGGGCTAAACAAAGCTTTCTAAGGAACTATTGTTAACTATTTTTAGATGTCATGGTTTTGAAAGGTCTTGTTGGTTGTGTTTAGTTCCTTCATTGCAATAAATATACTGTGTCTGTGTAAGACATTTACAACGGGGGCAACTGGGTGTGGGATGTTGAGAACTCTGCTGTGTTTACCACATTTCTATAAAACTAGAATTATTCTAAAATAAAATGTTTATGTATAGAAAAAGAAAGTGCTGACTTTCATGGAGGAATTTCAAACAGCATTGAATCATGAGAGATTGTTGATGAATTTATGCCACTCAAACTTCACACACTGTCCTTCCACCCCAAGAAACACAAAGTGTGGAGTAGCTGTTTATAGAGCCCAAAGTAACCCTGTGTTAACTAAGTGCTGAGAAAGACCCAGGCAAGAAAGAAAAGGCAGATGTGTCGAAATGCCCCTTTGGAAATTCATGGAAAAAAGAATCACAAATGTTTCCCTCTCTACATAGACACTGATGGCAGTGGGGATATAGATAGTTTTAATAATAAAATATCTTTTGATAAGGATAGCAAAATACATAGAAACAATATGAATTCATAAGCCTGTGGTCTTTTTTTTATTTCAATAGTTTTTGGGGAGCAGGTAGTGTTTGGTTACATGGATAGCCTCTTTAGTGGTGATTTCTAAGATTTTGGTGCACTCATCACCCCAGCACTGTATCCAATGTATAATCTTTTATCCCTCACCTCCCTCCCACCATTTTCCCAGAGTCCTCAAAGTCCATTGTATCATTCTTATGTCTTTGCATCCTTGTAGATTAGCTCCCACTTACAAGTGAGAACTTATATATAGGGTTGCCAAATGAAATTCAGGATGCCCAGTTAAATTTGAATTTCAGGTAAACAACATTTATTTTTTCTTGGTATAAGTATATTCCTAATATTATGTGCTTGGTTCCTGTCAGCCTCAACATTCCTTTCTTCCTCTTCTGTTAGAATCAATTCACATCAGTTCATTAGCTTAACAAATATTTATTGAAAGCTGCTCTGCATGCTGTGTTCAGGGTGCTGGGAAGAAGAGTAAACAAAACTAGCAGTTTCCTGCCCTTACAGCGGAGGCGAGTAAAACAAGCAAACACACACTCCATGGAATTTCAAGAATGGAAAGAGCATCAAAGAAAATGCAAACAAAGGAATGAGAATGACGGGATGGTGGAAACGGTTCATTTGCGGAGATGTCTGTGAGATGGTGACATTTCAGCAGAAACCAGAACCATGTAAAGTGTAAATCACAGGGAGCTCTGGGCAACTGTGTCCATCTGGTCCAAGGGAATAGCAAATAAGTCCTAAATCTAATAAGTCAAAATATTTAAAAGACATTGCCAGGTTTTAGAAGTGGTCTCTTTTGGCTCCCACCTGGCAGTCACGTTTTCATTGTCCATTTTGAGCAACAAATCAGCAGGGAACAGAAGGGAACTGGGTAGCAGGGCTTTTCTGCTGCAGCAGGAGATATTTGGGGCAAAGCCCTGCTTGTTCTTGTGGGAGATTATTTTGTGAAAGTCCCCACTGGATGATAAGAGCCAATGTTCTCTGAAGCAGGTTTTATCACCTGGTGGGCTCCCCCATGCAAAACTAAGGTTAGGTAGCTGCGGGATGTGCTACCCTTTAAACAATGGAGAGTCTAGCAGTCAGGATGCTACACAGTTCAACTCAATTAGTTACATGTGATATTAGCTTTAACATACACAGCTTCTATGAGGCATGCTCCCCCTTAAAATGCAGAATAAAGAGGCATAGAGTAACAGTGACTTTCTTTTCTTTTTCTTTTTGATGTTCAAAACATTATCCCATTGCTTTTTTTTTTGTTTTGCAAACAAAACCAGAAAATAAATACTGTTTTGTATCTGTCAAATGAGCAAAATGTTTTAAAATCTTAATATCTAACACTGGTAAGGATGTGCCGATGCAGGCACCGGTGAGAGTAGAATTTTTTTTCTTGTTTACTCTTTTAAATTGAAAAATAAAAATTGTATATATTTATGTTGTACAACATGATGTTCTGAAATATGTATACATTGTGGAATGTCTAAATGAAATTAACTAACGTATACATTACCTCACATACTTATCATTTATTTGAGGTGAGAACACTTCAAATCTACTCTGTTAGCACTTTTCAAGTATATAATGCATTGTTATTAACTATAGTCAACACCCTTATTTTCTTAATCAAAACTGCTCCATGTCCCCTGCCTTCTGGGTCTATGTGGTTGGCCGTGTACTAATGGTGGCTCACTCCTAGCTTCTGCACTGGATTTTTCTTTGCCTATTTCAGGTCAGTGCTTTGGAAAGTCTTCCCTCTCTCCTGCAATCTCCAATTTTTCCTCTCTGCTGTTGATAGCACAAAAGCATGCTATCATTTTTCTCATCTTTTGAAAATGCTCCCTTGAGCTCATATCATCCTCCAGCTGTTGCATCATTTCTAGGCTTCTTTTCTGTCAAAATTCCTTGAAAACACTATTACACTAGTTGTGTCCAGTATCACTCTTCATCTCTGTAATCCTGTCTGATCAGGCTTCTGGCCTCTCGCTCCATGAAATTACTCTTTATAAGGTTACTATGAGCTCCATGCTGCTTAGGTCAAGGGTCAGTCCTTGTCCTCAGCTGTTGATGATGGATCACTTTCTGCTCTTTAGAGCAGTTGGCTTCTGGATACTTTATTCCTGATTCTTCTCTTACCTCACTCAACACTCTTAGCTTCATTGCTGGTGGCTCTTTGCCTTGAATTCTAAACATTGAATGTTCCAGGGTTGAGCTCTCATTCCATCTCTACACTGATTCTGATGTCTTCCAAATTTTGTATTTCCAACCCAGACTTCTTCTCTGAATGCCGGTCTCCCATGTGCAACTACCTATTCTTTAGTTCATTAGCACCATTCATGTCATCTGCCCCCAAACTCTTTTCTCTGTCACCATCACCTTGGTCCAAATCACCACAGTTTCTCATCTAGTTAATTTCAGTAGCGTACTAACTGGTCTCCCTGTCCTACTTTTGTCCCTGTAAAGTCTGTTGTGGAAAGAGTAATCAGAATGATTTTTCTTATGCATGTAGATAATGTTCTGCCTATGCTTAAAATGCCAACTTTCCTCCATCTCATTCAGAGCGAAAGTCCAAGCCTGAGGTTGCCAAGGCCTTCCACCTTCCGGCCTCTTGTTCCTCCCCACTCCTCCATCCCTGGCTCACTTGTCTCAGTCACACTGGTTTCCTTTCTGTTTCTCATCAGTCAGCTCTTGCAGCTGACGTCACCTCCCTGTTTGGATTTGTCTTTCTTCAGATCCGCATGACTCTCAGCTCCCTAAGCTCTTTGCTCAGATGTCATCCACATGTGAAACCTCCTTGGCCACTCCATTTAAAATGGTCTCCGCATGTATCCCATTGTGCTATATCCCTCTTCCGGACTTTATTCCCCTCTAACACCCCTGACCCTGCCACACTCCAATGTGTTTGTAGGATGCGTGGATTTGTCTCTCCTTCATGTCCCAATCCTATAACCTGTAAACTTCCTGAGGTCAAGGATTTGTTTTCTTCACAACAATATCCTTAGCACTCAGAAGGACACCCGGCATATCTTTATCAAATTGGAAGAAGAAATTAGGTTTTATCTTGTTATGTGGTCAGCCAAAGATGCAAAATAATTAGAGTCAGGAATTAATTTGTTTGTCTTTAAAGAATGGCTTTTCAGGAGTCACTTGCTCTTCCTGTTTATGCTAATGGTTTATGAAGATTCTATTATAAATCATACTGCGAACATCATTCTAGAAATAATGATAATTTAAGTAAATGGATATAATAAAGAATGCTAATAAAGGCATGGTTTTCATTTGAAGTACTGATTTTAATTACTGAAATTCCATTCTTACATTTTCATGTGTTGAAACAAATTAAATAGAAAATTTATAACAATGTAACTTTTATATAATAATGTGTTACATGCATAATGAAGTATTTAACTTTATCATCTTTGCAAGTATTTCTCAGGAAGATTCTTCTAGTGAAAATAAATTGAAATCTTCAGAGCTGTAGAAGCCAGAGAAATAATAGATGGGCTAATATTGCCCTCTGGTGGAAAAATTGAGACATGACATGTTGGATCATTTATTAAATACTCCATTCCTTTAGCCCAGAGAATGCCCAGGAATTGAATGACTCAATTATGTGATCTTACAGTGTTGTGTTAAATTTTTTAATTTAACATTTAAAATCTGAATTATATTAGATAAAAAGGCTTGAATAAGCAATGTACAAAAAATACATGATCAATCAACTTCTGGGAAAAGTTCAAATTTCATTAGCAATACAAAAATACAAAGTAAGAACAGACTGATGTACTGTTTCATCTCTCAAATCAGCAGAAAGTTTGAAAACAAAGTGATAGTGTGAGCAAAAGGGTGTTCATATGGTTTGTAGGGACATAAAACACTATTGCATTCTCAATCTGGGCTTGTTTTGGTTGGAAGGCTCCGAAGTTGTATAAAAATGTGAACATATTTGCCCATTTTTTTTCTGAGAAGAGATGCAAAATCCATCAGATTCTCAAAGGGATTCATTCTCTCAAATGTTAAGAACAAATGTTTAAATTATTTGGGAGAATAATTTTGCAAAATATGCAAGAAAGGTTTTGTGTATGTGTATTCCAATATTGTTTTGAATGCCTAATCACTATAAACCATCTAAATATTCAACAGTGGAGCATTTGAAATAAATCACATTCCAGTCCTATGATAGAGTTAATGTAGTTATTAATAATTGTGCTGTAGCATTAATGATGTAGAAATGTTCTTTATACATGATGAGGTAGAAAAAGCAGTTTGCCATTTAGTATATGTTGTATGATCCTGAGTTTGTTGAAACATAAACATATGAGGTGCATGAGAAAATATCTGGGAGTAACCATGAAAAATGCCAATGCTAGTTATGAGTAACTAAATGCAATGTGCTTGTTTTTATTTTTAAATGAATTTACAATGAATGTATTACTTTTGTAATGAAAAGCATGATAAATATAATACAAAAAGGAATGATTAATTTTCTATCTATTAAAAGATTTGACACAGGAGATTGTTAACTTTTAATTAATCAACTGAACTGAATAGATACAAAGTTGAAAAAGCATTTTAGAGGACTAGAACAATAATTATGTAATACTCCACATTGTTACTATCTGCAGAAAGAACTTCTTAATATTTAAAAGCAATTTAAAAAAATCTGTAAATTTCCCAGCAAATAGAAAAATCTGTGCTATTCAGGACTTTTACAAGACACTAGAGCCTTTGTAGGTCTTTTCTAGCATAAGACAGTGTGAAATAAAATAGAATAAATCAAAATAAAATAATTTAAAAAATTAGAGCATTAGCAAAGACAACTAGGCCACTTTAAATATACAAATAAACGCCTATAACTTTTATTTTTTTGCAATTTTTAGAAAAATGTTTACACTTCTTTCACCTTTTAGGAGTGAAAGGAGCAAAGGAAGTAAGAAAGGCTTGGGCCAGACGTGGTGGCTCATGCCTGTAATCCCAGCACTTTGGGATGCTGAGATGGGTGGATCACCTGAGGTCAGGAGTTCGAGACCAGCCTGGCCAACATAGTGAAACCCCAGTCTCTACTAAAAATACAAAAAAGTAGCTGGGCATGGTGGTGGACACCTGTGATCCCAGCTACTCGGGAGGCTGAGGCAGGAGAATCGCTTGAACCCTGGAGGCAGAGGTTGCAGTGAGCCCAGATCGTGCCACTGCACTCCAGTCTGGGCAACAACAGGAAAACTCCGTATCAAAAAGAAAAAAAAAAAGAAAAAAATTAGAAGGCGAGGGGAGAGGAGGGGAGGGAAGGGAAGCTTGGTAGAGGAGCAATGATTCCTGAACCGGCTTTTTTTTTCTTTTTAAACTACACGTGACCAAACAGAACTTCTCCAGTACAAGTCTGTCTGTCATTCCATTTGATATTGTATTGTAGGCATGAGCCCTGCCTTCTAGTTCCTTGGCAGCAGTGAAGAGGTATAGAGCTGGGGCAGGGAGGTGGTGCATTTAGGACTGTGAGAACATTGCTCCTTTATACAAAAAATTCCTACCCAATGGATCACTTAAGGTCAAGAGTTTGAGATCAGCCTGGTCAACATGGTGAGACTCCATCTCTACTAAAAATACAAAAATTAGCCCAGCGTGGTGGCGGGCGCCTGCAATCCCATTTACTTGGGAGGCTGAGGAATGAGAATTGCTTGAACTCAGGAGGCGGAGGTTGCAGTGAGTCGAGATCACACTACTGCACTCCAGCCTGGGTGACTGGGTGAGACTCTGTCTTAAAACAAAAACAAAAACAAAAAACAAAACAAACAAACAAAAATTCCTACCCAAGAAGACTCATGACTCTGGAACACAATGAGTGCAGCTGTTATGGTAAATGAAACAGCTGCCAGAAGGATCTGGCAGAACTTTCAAGATACAAGGTAAAGAGAAGAAAGCTAGGCACAGGGTAGTCCACTTGCTGTCTTTTGAGTGAATCTATCCGTGTTTTTAAATGCAGAGACTACAGGAATTGGCGGTAGGTAGGCATTGCCTCCAGGGAGTGGGATTGAGTTACTGGGAGGCACAGAGAGAGGTGTACTTTCTTTTCACTGCAAACCTTTTGTGCATTCAGCCTTCTGCCTTTAAAGAAAAATGGGTGTATGGCTCATTCTTCAAACAACAGAAAAAGGAAACCAAATTAAAAACAATCTACCCAAAGAATTTTTTTTAATAATAAAAATTGTTTCAAGCTTCTGAGCTTGGCTCCCTTGTTTTGAGTAACATCACGTATTCATGCACTCAGTTGAAGCTCATCCTTAGGTTTTTGATCAAGCTGTGCCATGGTTTTTATTTCCTTTGATAGGGTTTCTCAACTCCCGTCTTGTCAATGAAGTGGTTTTTAGTTGAACTATTATTTGCAGTAAATGAAAGTAAACAGTGCAAGACATTAACTGTGGTGTTTCTACTTTAAAAACAATCAGATAAAATTCTAGAACAAGATTTGCTGTTCGGTAGGAAGGTCAGATTCTTTTCCCTATACACTTAATGCTACATATTCATGCTCCAGTGCAGACTGCTTGCAAGGTAAAGAGGCTGACAACCAGAGTTATAATTAGGTCCTGCTTGTTTCCTTTAGAGTTTACAGTCCAGAAAGTTCATGGAAATAATGAGAGCCTTATAGCATTTTGCTATGCGTTGAAATGTATTTTCCAACACTCATATGTTAAAAGTCCTAATCCCCAGTACTTTAGAATATGACCTTATTTGGAAATAAGGTCATTACAGATGTAAGTAAAGATGAGGTCACCCTGGAGTAAGGTGGGGTATAATCCAATATGAGCATGTCCTTGTAGAAAGTGGAAATATTTACACAGCCACATACACAGGGAGAACTCCATGTGAAGATGAAGGCAGAGACCAGAGTGATGGTTCTACCAGATAAGGAATGCTGAAGATTGGCAGCAAACTACCACATGCCAGGAGAGGGTAATGGCACAGATTCTTCCTCGCAGCCATCAGAAGAAAGGACCCCTGCTGACACTGGATCTCTGGCTTCTGGACTCCGAAACTGTGAGACAATACGTTTCTGTTGGTGAAGCTGCTTCGTTTGTGGCACTTTGTTACAGCTGCCCTAGCAAACAACTAAATATTCTAGTCCAAATGAAATCAAGAAGCAGAATAAAGTTGGAAAAGAGAAAGCAGACCATGACAGGGTGGCCAAATTATCTCCTCCTTTTACAACTTTACAATCTTTTTTAATGGTGAAAGAGCACTCTGTGTGCGAATAGCAAAATCGAGAAGCTCTGGTTCCGAAATCGTCAAGAACCTAACAGGTGTGATTGATTGAGCACTGACCACAGGTGCCAGCCCTGGTGCTTGGTGCTTTAACTGGATTATCTTTCCTTCTCACAGATAATGCACAACGTTAATACAATTCTCTCCATGTTACAGGTGAGGACACTGAGACTCAGAGAAATAAAGGAAAATCCCAGGGCTGCACAGGTATTAAGTCCTGAGCTCAAGATTGGGGCCCAAGTTTGATGGGCACTGTCAAATTAAGAATTGCTGGACTATAAATTCATCAACTGTAATTTTGAGACGTTTCTCCAATTTTTTTTTTTTGAGTATGCAGGATTTAAATTGTTTTTAGAAATAGGCTGTCACTCTGTTGCCCAGGCTGGAGCACAGTAGTGCAGAAATAGCTCATTGCAGCTTCAAACTCCTGGGCTCAAGTGATCCTTCCACCTCAGCCTCCCACAGTGCTAGGATTACAGACATGAGCCACCATTCCCAGACTGAAATTACCCATTTTAGATAAAATGCAGAGTGGCAAAGCTGGCACTGGGGACAGGTTGAATGGTGGTACAGTCTTTAGAACCTCAAAAAAGGGGCTTATTGATGTGTGCGTGTGTGTGTGCATGTGTGTGCGTAGTGGACGTTGGTAGTCTGTGCTTGTAGTAAATGATAGTTTTCCTAATAAAATTGATGTGTTGCTATGAGACTCTAAAGAACATGGCAAAAATCCTTTATCCTATTTTTTTTTTTATCATGTTAAGAATGGAAGGAAAGTTTTACTCTAGGATAGCCTTAATGACATCTGGTGATTTTGTAACCTGAAGTCAATTTATGACGGTCAAGTAGACTTTTCTGGGTAGGAAATATTATTTTCTTTTTCATTCACTTGTTGAACAGAGTTTTCAAGTTATTTGGAATTTCTACTAAGTTTTTTTTTTTAAATAGCAATTTTAAACTCTATAGCTTTCCATGGATTGTTCTATAATGCAAAAATTTATAATTTAATCCTCTCAATATATGACATTTGACCATAAGAAAATCACATGTAAGTTATGACACTTAGTGAATGTTTTGTAGAGTAGAATAAATAGTTCTTCTGGACACATCTGTCCCCTCTACAAGGTAAGAGAAAACTTGTTTTTCTTCTAACTTAAACATATGCTGTGTTTTAAGGTAGATTTTTATTTAAATGCAAAATCTTGTTATTTTAAATATCAAATGAAATCTCATTTGCTTTTATCTTCTCTTATGCATTCTAATTAAATTTTGTAATCTATTGGCTCCTTCCCCTTATTTATCGGTAGTTAGTAAGACAAAAAATAAGACATATAGATGTTTCATTTAAAATTTTGTCACATTTACATAAAGTCAAGCAAAATTGTTATATCTAACACCCCATAAAAGTGTATATTCTCCCACAATTTTCTCTCATGTAATTTGAGACATTTTTATTTTTGCTCTAAAGACATGCATGACCTCTGAGCACTTTTTTTTTTTTCTTTGAGACAGAGTCTTATTCTGTTACCCAGGTTGGAGTGCAGTGGCAGGATCTCAGCTCACTGCAACCTCCATCTCCCAGGTTCAAGCAATTCTCTTGTCTCAGCCTCCCGAGTAGCTGGGACTACAGGCGCATGCCACCATGCCCGGCTAAGTTTTTGTATTTTGAGTAGAGACAGGGTCTCACCATGTTTGCCAGGCTGGTCTCAAACTTCTGACCTCAGGTGATCCACCCACCTAGGCCTCCCAAAGGAGCATTTTTTTTCTTTATTTTTGTTATACAACAGCATATGTGAATAACTATGAGAAGTCATTAAAAGTCTTATCGTTGGGGAATAGAGAGTTTCTTTAAATCACTTTTACAATTACATTTATTGCCCTGTTTCTTTCAGGTGTGTGATTTCCAATTTACTCATGTAAGTTCTCTGATGAGCTACCTAGAGGCCTATAACCCCGTTCCTATCTACGGCACTGCCCAAATAGTTATTGATCTTACAGCACGACAAAGCATTTTAAACAAACCTCCTCTGTTCATCCAGACTCTGTATAAAAGAGCTCTGAAACTGATCCAGGCACAGATGGCCAGGTTTTACCAGTGCTCCCAGCCTGTGCAACATCCCCCACCACCGCCATTTTCCGCAGTGAGATAGATGGAGTGGAAAACACTATGAATCTTCAAAAGCAAAATTCATGCATTATTGGTCCCCAAGAACCAATACTTTTAAAACAATTTACCATCACAAACTAGATGCCATTTTACAGAAACATGACCTAGAACAGAAGAAATCTGTTTTCTAATGATTCAGCTGGTTGAATCCACAAAAGGCATTGCATTGGTGAATCAATTTTCTTGTGTTTTAGCAATACCACCAAATCCTACTGTGTCTTAAAACAAACACAAAGACACCAGGAGAAAACCAGCATTAAGATCCTTTTCTTTTTTAGCTAGTTGTCATTCACTGCCTAAATCATTTCCCACTTTTTTTTTTTTTTTAAACTAAAGCAGGTTAGTGTTATTAAAAGTTTCAATACAAATAATAACTGGGTTGAAAATTATGAAATCAACTCTGTGGGCTGTTTTTAAATGTTCTGTTTCTGATGATGAAAGCTAGGCTATGCAGCCTTGTACCTTGTCTTAGTCAGTTCAGGCTGCCATAAGAAAATATTACAGACTGGGCATCTTAAAAATCAAACATTTATTTCACCCAGTTCTTCAGGTTAGGAAGTCCAAGATCACGGAGTTGGTAGACTCAGTGTCTGTGAAGGCCCACTTTCTGTTTGGCAGATGGCTGCTTTTTTGCCGTGTCCTCATATTGCTGGTAGTGGGGTAGGAGGTGGCAGGGGTAGTTGAGGGGAGAGAGATCTCTAGTTTCTTCCTCTTCTTATAAGGACACTAATTCTTTCACTGGAGCTACACTCTCATAACCTCATTTAAACCTATTTAACTCCCAATGCCCCCCCACTTTTTTTTTTGAGACAGAGTCTTGCTCTGTCACCCAGGCTGGGGTACAGTGGCACCGTCTCACCTCACTGAAACCTCTGCCTCCCAGGTTCAAGTGATTCTCCTGCCTCAGCCTACCGAGCAGCTGTGATTACAGGTGCCCGCCACAATGCCCAGCTAATTTTTGTATTTTTAGTAGAGATGGGATTTTGCCATGTTGGCCAGGGTGGTCTCAAACTCCTGACTTCAAGTGATCCACCCGCCTCGGCCTCCCAAAGTGCTGCGATTACAGGCATGAGCCATCGTGCCCAGCTGGCCCCACTTCTAAATACCATTACACCGTGCGTTCAAGTTTCAACACATGCATTTTGGGGGAACACAAACCTTCAGTCCATATGAACACAGATTTTTGGTAAGCTAACTCAAAAAACCCTTCTAGGCCAAAAGATGTTTAAAATCTAACATCTTTTAAATGAGAGGTTTCAGCCTCTGAAGGTTAGAAGGCAAGATAGAGTTATCAAAGAAGTATCTGTCATTCCATTTTTGTTTTCTATTGCTTAGGATTATCACATTATTAATTGTGTTTATTTCCAAATTTATTCTACAAATGTATTGAGTGGTGTATATTTAGGAAATACTTTTTCTAGAATTGTAAGTGGTTTCTCCAAAAAGACAGAATGCTAAGTCATGTGGTATCTCCCACCATGGGCATGTGCTATCTTCTCTTTTGAATATAAATGAATCATGTACCCAGAAGAGGATGTTGAGAAGGGTTTTATTAAATATGCCTTTTCTTTTTTCAATCTGTGGCCTTTTGGAACATTGTAATGAGGTTGTTTCACCACATTTCCAACTTGTCCTTGTCAGTCCAAAGCCTACATTTTTATTATTTATTTATTTTTATTATTTATTTATTTATTCATTTATTTTGAGACGGAGTCTTGCTCTGTCGCCCAGGCTGGAGTGCAGTGGCGTGATCTCGGCTCACTGCAACTTCCGCCTCCCGGGTTCACGCCATTCTCCTGCCTCAGCCTCCTGAGTAGCTGGGACTACAGGCGCCTGCCACCTCGCCCAGCTAGTTTTTTGTATTTTTTTTAGTAGAGATGGGGTTTCACTGTGTTAGCCAGGATGGTCTCGATCTCCTGACCTTGTGATCCACCCGTCTCGGCCTCCCAAAGTGCTGAGATTACAGGCTTGAGCCACCACGCCTGGCCCCTACATTTTTAAATAGGGGGCTTATGAGTGTCCAGGGATGCTGAAGATGAGGCAGCACTAGGAGTTATGTAGATATGGACTGAGCGAAGTCTCAGGGCATCTTATGCACCTTATGCAGTCTTGCCAGAAGATTAGTGGACTTGTTATTTTATAGGTCAGCTACTAAAGGAAGTCTCATTGGTGAGATTGTTACAAGGGCACTTTGAATTAGAAGCTGGATACTCCATTACTTGTGGGTTGAAACTGATGCTCCACTAAGATCTTGGAGGTGAGGTACATCACCATGTCCTGGGTTGAGGTAGAAGATACTCAAGACCCTGTAACCCTAACTTGGAACATTGTAAGATGAGATGGGTAAAGAATTTGTAGGGTGAGAATTCTTCCTGTGAGAAGGTATGTATCTAGAATAAAGAGGCTTGAAGATGTTATCTACACCAGATAGAGGGTAATATTTCCCTTGCTTGTTGCGATTCCTTTCTGAAAAGTGCCTGAACATGCCTGCACTGCTTGTTGAGCTAGTCTTGGGTCACCATAGAGTGGCAAAGGGATAGGGAGCCTTTTCTACCCCAACTCCTCCCAGCTTCCAGGGCAGAGACAGATTCAGGCTCTCAGGGGGTTGTGCCAGTTTTGTGGCAGTGGATGGGGATAGTGACAAGAGACAGAAAGAGTCCTCCCCAAAGCCAAAGCAGGCAGTGTCAGACCCTCCCACGGGGCTGGAGGAGTAGCCTCAAAGGACTCTGCCAGATAACACCAACACAGACTTTCTGCCAGTCCTGGTAAAATATAGAGGGGCAGAAGGTGGCACAAACTCCTGAGTTGCTTCATTATGGGAGGAAGAGCAAAGAGGTAATGCAGAAGAGAGGCTATCAGCATGCACAACTATAGTTTTCCTAGAAATTTTAGATATATCGAAATTTCATCTGCTATTCATGATCAAGATCTGTTAGTATTTTCTAAATGGAAACAAATGATTCTTTAAAGGAAATGGCATCAAGTGCATTTTGATTTAAATTGAACATCAATCTCCTCTCACTCACCAGGCTGCAGTCATGTAGGCCTTCTGTCAGTTCCTAGAACTTTCCTGACCTTTTAAAGTCTTGCTCAGGCCATTTGCTCTGCTGGGAACACTCCTACTCCAGCTTTTTGCAGAACTGGTTCCTTTTTACCCATTATGAGGATTTTTGTTTTGTTTGTATTTTTAGTAGGGACGGGGTTTCACCATGTTAGCCAGGATGGTCTCGGTCTCTCGACTTCGTGATCCACTTAATGTTGTATCTTCAGAGAGTGAATCTTGACCTCTTTATCTGCTTAAACCTTTGCCTCTGTTGAAGTCCCTGTTTATCTCCTTTCCAGAATATCTCAAAACCTGTAATTATTGTATTTGTGTATTCCTTTTCTTGCTTCCTGTTGGTTTATCCCACTGAAATATAATTTTCATAAGGGCAAGGATTTTGTCTATCTTAGTTACCTTTTGTCTTTAGTACCTGGCACAGTGTTTGGCAATTGGAAAGTGCTAAAATGTTTATTTTTGGTAATTGATCATCAAATATAAATGTGATATATTTATATATTTACCTTATAAATGTTAGCAGCAAAGTCTCAAAAAGTTACCTTTGTCTCAGTGGTTTCAAGAAACCCAACCCTTAATACAAAATTGTTAGAGAGATTCTAAAGTCATTCTGACAGGTTGTAGTTCCTTTCTGAATGAGTTAATAAACAAAAGAAATCTCATTATGTTTAAACATTTTAAAAATTGCTCTTCATTCTCGATTATTGACTAATAATTTTTTTAAAAGTTGGTGCACTGTGTGGTAATTGCACTGAAAGAGAAGGTAGTCTGTTTTAATGTCTGCTACCCCAGTGATTATTACTAGTATTGATCTCCTGATTTGGCTGCATGGGAGGGGAGCCACTCATTTAGCACCAGAGCAAGTTTTGCAGGTGAAGAAAAGCCTTTCTTCGGTTACAGGTACTGGTTTCCTGATACTTTCCCTACTTCTGGTTCAAAAATTTAGTGGCCGACTTTGTTGGGAAACAATTCTTCATGGGTTTCTTGTGTTTCTGCATGTTTTGTATCAGTTTTTGTTCCCAACTATTTTGCCAAGGATGTCTGTACGGTAAATAGTTTTGGAAGATGTGATAATGTCTGTCTCTGACAAGGACAGATTTGTTTTCTGTCTGGAATAAAAGGATATTATCTCCTTCTGGAACAAAGGTTGGGCAAGTTTGGTAGCAGCCCTTTTATAAGACCGAGGGCTTCCTAAGATCAGTGATCATCAGTTGGGATACAAAATCATGGTGTGGGTAGCATCCATGCTGGCCTCTGGACATATCCCTGTAGAACTTGTGTGCATTTGGAGATGGGAAAGGGAACTGAGGTGAACACGAGGCTCATGCTGTCTGCTGTGCCTTGAGTAATAAAGTCCTTCTTCTCTGACCCATGAGTTGTTTCTTTTTTTTGCCAGCATCCATAAAACTATGTCTTAGATGCTTCTCAGTTCTTGAGACTTAATTTCAAGGAAAACTTATGCTGTGATTATTGTTATTTTTTCTTTTGTATGTGTAGGTGTTTTTTTTTTTTTTCCTGTACCCTTGTTTGGCAGGAGGGCATTTATCCCAAAGACTCCCTTTCCCTCACTTCTAGTGAGTTCTGACAAGCACCCAGCTAGTGTGATAGATTTTTGGTAAAACAGAGAAAAAGGAGAGTGTCAGAATAATAATCTGGCCATGTAGATAAAAAGAAGCATTTACTATTAATCCAAGAAAGATTTCCTGGTTGACAATGTTTCCTTCTGCAGCTATTTAGGGAAGAGATATTTTTATTTATGCACTATCCATTTCTTCACATGTGCCCACAAAGAGCCCCAAACATCCTACTCCCAAACTGAGAGAAAGACATAATTACAGTAGAGTGAAGTGATCATATGAAACTTCCCACAGATAACACTGATAAAATCTGAACCAAATATTAAAAAAAAAAACACACACACACCAATTATGTAGAGAAATTTGAAAGTATCCAAAAACAAACAGAAACAAGGTAAGTTGATTCCTGAGAAACTGCAACTGAAAGTGATAAGAATTGCAGGTTTGTGGCCTGTTACCTGATAGTGCTCCCTAATCCCTGTACGTAGGGGAAAATGTAGCTTTACCAGACTAAACAGTGTTCATGGCTTAAAAACCTGTTGGAAATTTAAGAGGGAGACTCTGGCAGAGAATGAATTGTAGAAAGGATGAGACTCAGAAATCTGAGCATACACACTGCCCACATCTCTTCTCATCATTAAACTCTGTATGCACAGAGGAAACCTCAGGGACCCAGTGAAAAAGCAGACAGAGACCACAGAGGAACAGACCCTTCAAAGACAGAGCTACATTGTGAACACAAGTTTATTTCTATGAGATGCGTCCTGGCTTGAGATGTCAGAGCATAGAGCCTGAGTCTGGAAGAGTAGCAGGAAATTAAAGGTTTAAATCCCTACTAAGGAAAAAGACACACTACAAATCAAGAAATGGATGAAATGCAGCTTTCTCTTTTATACAGCATGGTACTAGTCTTGAGGAATTATTGGCCTTCTGAGAGTAGTACTTCCAGCTCATATTCCTCTCTGAACCCCTGGATTCCATTCTGATGGGGCTGTTTCCTTTCAAAATTAGCAAAGAACAACTGAGGAGCCCGTGGAAAACATAGGGTAATCTCGTTTTCACCAATTGTGGGTTAATATTTTTCCTTAAAATGTGACATTTTGTCTTCGAAGACATTTCTCTTCTGACATCTTCCCTAATGTCTCTTCTTCCACTTCCATATTAATATGTGTGACTCTCAAGACTCAGTTCACTTGTCTTCATTACACTTGTTCCTTCGAAAAGCTCACTCATTCTCACTGCTGCCACTATCAATTTCCTGTGGATGTTTCTCAGATCCATAATTTCATTTTTCTTTCTATAAGAATAAAATTGGATCCCTACATTATACTATATAGAAAAATGAACTCAAAATGGATCAAAAACCAAAATGGAAGTGCTAAAACTATAACTCTCTTAAAAGAAAAAATATATGTAGATCTTTGTGACCTTGGATTAAGCCATGGTTTTTGTAGATACCTAAATACAAGCAACTGAAAACAAAAACAAATTAGACTTCAGCAAAATGAAATGCTTTGTCTTTAAAAGACACTATTAAGAAAGTGAGGATTAATACCAAGAATAACTCTCAAAACCACACAAATACCTGGAAGTTAAACAAATTACTCCTGAACAATTTTGGGTAAATAATGAAATTAGGCAGACATTAAAAATTTCTTTGAAATAAATGAAAACAGAGGCACAACATACTAGAATCTCTGTGATACAGCTAAAGCAGTAAGAGGAAAGTTTATAGCACCAAATGCTTACATCAAGAAGTTGGAAAGATCTCAAATTAACAATCTAATACTGCATCTAGAGGAACTAGAAAAACAAGAACAAACAAAACCCAAAGCTAAAGGAAGAAAAGAAATAACTGAAATTAGAGCAGAACTGAACAAAATTGAGACCCCAAATCCATACAAAGGATCAATGAAAAAAAAAAGCTGGTTCTTTGAAAGGATAAAAAAGATTTATAGACTGCGAGCTAGATCAACGAGGAAAAAAAAGAGAAGAATGAAACTAAATAAATAAATTCTGAAATTGAATCAGTAACAAAAAACCTACTAACCAAAAAAAGCCCTGGACCAGATTGATTCACAGCCAAACTATACCAAATGTAAAAAGAAGAACATGTACCAATGCTACTGAATCTATACAAAAAATTGAGAAGAGACTCCTCCCTAACTAATTACATGATGCCAGCATCATTCTGATATCAAAATCTGGCAAACAAACAACAAAAAAAAAAAAAAAAAGGAAAGAAAGAAAACTGCAGGCCAATATCCTTGATGTATATAGATGCAAACATCCTCAACAAAATACTAGCAAACTGAATCCAGAAGCACATCAAAAAGTTAATTCACCATGATCAAGTAGACTTTATTCCTGGGATGCAGGGATGGTTCAACATACATAAATCAATAAACGTGATACCACATAAACATAATTAAAACAATGGATGCAGAAAAAACTTTTGATAAACTCCAGCATCACTTCATGATGAAAACCCTTAAGAAAGTAGGCATCAGGGGTGGTTCCAAGATGGCTGAATAGGAACAGCTCCAGTCTACAGCTCCCAGCATGAGCAATTCAGAAGACAGGTGGTTTCTGCATTTTCAACTGAGGTACCAGGTTCACCTCACTGGGGCTTGTTGGACAGTGGGTGCAGGACAGTGAGCATGAGCCTAAGCAGGGTGAGGCATTGCCTCACCTGGGAAGGGCATGAGGTCAGGGAATTCCCTTTCCTAGCCAAGGGAAGCTGTTACAGACGGCACCTGGAATATCGGGTCACTCCCATCCTAATACTGCGCTTTACCAAGGGTCTTAGCAAACAGCACACTGGGAGATTATATCCCACACCTGGCCTGGAGGATGTCACGCCCCCGGAGCCTCCCTCATTGCTAGCACAGCAGTCTGAGATTGAACTGCAAGGTGGCAGAAAGGCTGGGGGATGGGCACCCACCAATGATGAGGCTTAAGTAGGTAAAGGAAGTGGCCAGGAAACTCAAACTGGGTCGAGCCCGCCACAGTTCAAGGAGGCCTCCCTGTGTAGACTTCACCTCTGGGGGCAGGGCATAGCCGAACAAAAGGCAGCAGAAACCTCTGCAGACTTAAATGTCCCTGTCTGATAGCTTTGAAGAGAGTAGTGGTTCTCCCAGCATGGAGTTTGAGATCTGAGAATGGTCAGACTGCCTCCTCAAGTGGGTCCCTGACCCCTGAGTAGCCTAACTGGGAGGCACTCCCCAGTAGG
>NW_012116788.1:1513850-1526979 GCF_000951035.1 Colobus angolensis palliatus | reverse complement strand
TGCCTCCTCAAGTGGGTCCCTGACCCCTGAGTAGCCTAACTGGGAGGCACTCCCCAGTAGGGGCAGACTGACACCTCACACGGCCAGACCCCTCTGAGATGAAGCTTCCAGAGGAACGATCAGGCAGCAACATTTGCTGTTCAGCAATATTCGTTGTTCTGCAGCCTTCGCTGCTGACACCCAGAGAAACAGGGTCTGGAGTGGACCTCCAGGAAACTCTAACAGACCTGCAGCTGAGGGTCCTGATTGTTAAAAAGAAAACTAACAAACAGAAAGGACATTCACACCAAAACCCCATCTGTACATCACCATCATCAAAGGCCAAAGGTAGATAATACCACAAAGATGAGGAAAAAACAGAGCAAAAAAGCTGAAACTTCTAAAATTCAGAGAGCCTCTCCCCCTCCAAAGGAATGCAGCTCCTCACCAGCAATGGAACAAAGCTGGATAGGGAATGACTTTGATGAGTTGAGAGAAGAAGGCTTCAGGCGAACAAACTTCTCTGAGCTAAAGAAGGAAGCTCGAACCCATCACAAAGAAGCTAAAAACCTTGAAAAAAGATTAGATGAATGGCTAACTAGAATAACCAGTGTAGAGAAGTCCTTAAATGACCTGATGGAGCTGAAAACCATGGCACGAAAATTACGTGATGAATGCACAAGCTTCAGTAGCCAATTCGCTCAACTGGAAGAAAGGGTATCAGTGATTGAAGATCAAATGAATGAAAGTTTAGAGAAAAAAGAGTAAAAAGAAAAGAACAAAGCCTCCAAGAAATATGGGACTATGTGAAAAGACCAAATCTATGTTTGATTGGTGTACCTGAAAATGACGGGGAGAATGGAACCAAATTGGAAAACACTTCAGGATATCATCCAGGAGAACTTCCCCAACGTAGCAAAGCAGGCCAACATTTAAATTCAGGAAATATAGAGAATGCCACAAAGATACTCCTAGAGAAGAGAAAGTACAAGACACATATTTGTAAGATTCACCAAAGTTGAAATGAAGGAAAAAATGTTAAGGGCAGCCAGAGAGAAAAGTCAGGTTACCTACAAAGGGAAGACCGTCAGACTAACAGCGGATCTCTTGGCAGAAACTCTACAAGCCAGAAGAGAGTAGGGGCCAATATTCAACATTCTTAAAGCAAAGAATTTTGAACCCAGAATTTCATATCCAGCCAGACTAAGCTTCATAAGTGAAGGAGAAATAAAATCCTTTACAGACAAGCAAATGCTGAGAGACTTTGTCACCACCAGGCCTGCCCTACACTAGATCCTGAAGGAAGCACTAAACATGGAAAGGAACAACCAGTACCAGCCACTGAAAAAACATGCTAAATTGTAAAGACCATCAATGCTAGGAAGAAACGGCATCAACTAACAAGCAAAATAACCAGCTAACATCATAATGACAGGATCAAATTCACACATAACAATATTAACCTTAAATGTAAATGGACTAAATGGTCCAGTTAAAAGACACAGACTGGCAAATTGGATAAAGAATCAAGACCCATCAGCGTACTGTATTCAGGAGACCCATCTCATGTGCAGGGACAACATAGGCTGAAAATAAACGGATGGAGGAAGATCGACCAAGCAAATGGAAAACAAGAAAAGGCCGGGGTTGCAATCCTAGTCTCTGATAAAACAGACTTTAAACCAACAAAGATCAAAAGAGACAAGGCCATTACATAATGGTAAAGGGATCAACTCAACAAGAAGAGCTAACTATCCTAAATATATATGCACCCAATACAGGGGCACCCAGATTCACAAAGAAAATCCTTAGAGACCTACAAAGAGACTAAGATTCCCACAAAATAATAATGGGAGACTTTAACACCCCACTGTCAACATTTGACAGATCAACAAGGCAGAAAGTTAACAAAGATATCCAGGAATTAAACTCAGCTCTGCACCAAGAAGATCTAATAGACATCTATGGAACTCTCCACCCCAAATCAACAGAATATACATTCTTCTCAGTGCCACATTGCTCTTAGTCCAAAATGGGCCACCTAGTGGGAAGTAAAGCACTCCTCAGCAAATGTAAAAGAACAGAAATTATAACAAACTGTCTCTCAGACTACAGTGCAGTCAAACTAGAACTCAGGATTAAGAAACTCACTCAAAACCACTCAATTACATGGAAACTGAACAACCTGCTCCTGAATGACTAATGGGTACATAACGAAATGAAGGCAGAAACAAAGATGTTCTTTGAAACCAATGAGAACAAAGACACAACATACCAGAATCTCTGGGACACATTTAAGGCAATGTGTTGAGGGAAATTTATAGCACTAAATGCCCACAAGAGAAAGCAGGAAAGATCTAAAATTGACACCCTAAAATCACAATTGAAAGAACTAGAGAAGCAAGAGTAAACATAATCAAAAGCTAGCAGAAGGCAAGAAATAACTAAGATCAGAGCAGAACTGAAGGAAATAAGAGATACAAAAAACCCTTCAAAAAATCAGTGAATCTAGGAACTGGTGTTTTGAAAAGATCAACAAAATTGATAAATGACTAGCAAAACTAATAAAGAAGAAAAGAGAGAAGAATCAAATAGACACAATAAAAAATGATAAAGGGGATATCACCACCAATCCCACAGAAATACAAGCTACCATCAGAGAATACTATAAACACCTCTACACAAATAAACTAGAAAATCTATAAGAAATGGATAAATTCCTGGACACATACACCCTCCCAAGAGTAAAACAGGATGAAGCTAAATCCCTGAATAGACCAATAACAGGATCTGAAATTGAGGCAATGATTAATAGCCTACCAACCAAAAAAAGTCTAGGACCAGATGGATTCACAGCTGAATTCTACTAGAGGTACAAGGAGGAGCTGATACCATTCCTTCTGAAACTATTCCAGTGAATAGAAAAAGAGGGAATCCTCCCTAATTCATTTTATGAGGCCAGTATCATCCTGATACCAAAACCTGGCAGAGACACAACAACAAAAAAAGAGAATTTTAGACCAATATCCCTGATGAACATCGATACAAAAATCCTCAATAAAATACTGACAAACCGAATCCAGCAGCTCACCAAAAAGCTTATCCATCATGATCAAGTGGGCTTCATCCCTGGGATGCAAGGCTGGTTCAACATACACAAATCAATAAACATAATCCAGCATATAAACAGAACTAAAGACAAAAACCATGTGATTATCTCAATAGATGCAGAAAAGGCCTTTGACAAAATTCAACAGCCCTTCATGCTAAAAACTCTCAATAAACTAGGTATTGATGGGATGTATCTCAAAATAATAAGAGCTATTTATGACAAACCCACAGCCAATATCATGCTGAATGGGCAAAAACTGGAAGCACTCCCTTTGAAACTGGCACAAGACAGGGATGCCTTCTCTCACCACTCCTATTCAACATAGTGTTGGAAGATCTGGCCAGGGCTATCAAGCAGGAGAAAGAAGTAAAGGGTATTCAATTAGGAAAAGAGAAAGTCAAATTGTCTCTGTTTGCAGATAACCAGATTGTATATTTAGAAAACCACATCGTCTCAGCCCAAAATCTCCTTAAGCTGATAAGCAACTTCAGCAAAGTCTCAGGATACAAAATCAATGTGCAAAAATCACAAGCATTCTTATATACCAAGAACAGACAGAGAGCCAAATTATGAGTGAACTCCCCTTCACAATTGCTTCAAAGAGAATAAAATACCTAGGAATCCAACTTCCAAGGGATATGAAGGACCTCTTCAAGGAGAACTACAAACCACTGCTCAACGAAATAAAAGAGCACACAAACAAATGAAAGAACATTCCATGCTCATGGATAGGAAGAATCAATATCGTGAAAATGGCCATACTGCCCAAGGTAATTTATAGATTCAATGCCATCCCTATCATGCTACCAGTGACTTTCTTCACAGAATTGGAAAAACTACTTTAAAGTTCATATGGAACCAAAAAAGAGCCCTCATTGCCAAGACAATCCTAAGCCAAAAGAACAAAGCTGGAGGCATCATGCTACCTGACTTCAAACTATACTACAAGGCTACAGTAACCAAAACAGCATGGTACTGGTACCAAAACAGAGATATAGACCAATGGAACAGAACAGAGCCCTCAGAAATAATACCACTCATCTACAACCACCTGATCTTTGACAAATCTGACAAAAGCAAGAAATGGGGAAAGGATTCCCTATTTAATAAATGGTGCTGGGAAAACTGGCCAGCTATATGTAGAAAACTGAAACTGGATCCCTTCCTTCCACCTTACATTAAAATTGATTCAAGATGGATTAAAGACTTAAATGTTAGACCTAAAACCATAAGAATCTTAGAAGAAAACCTAGGCAATACCATTCAGGACATAGGCATGGGCAAGAACTTCATGTCTAAAACACCAAAAACAATTGCAACAGAAGCCAAAATTTGCAATTGGGATCTAATTAAACTAAAGAGCTTCTGCACAGCACAAGAAACTACCATCAGAGTGAACAGGCAGCATACAGAATGGGAGAAAATTTTTGCAATCTACTCATCTGACAAAGAAGTAATATCCAGAATCTACAAATAATTCAAACAAATTTACAAGAAAAAAAAAAAAACAAAAAACAAGCCATCAAAAAGTGGGCAAAGGATATGAACAGACAATTCTTAAAAGAAGGCATTTATGCAGCCAAAAGACACATGAAAAAATGCTCATCATTATTGCCATCAGAGAAATGTAAATCAAAACCACAATGAGATACCATCTCACACCAGTTAGAATGGTGATCATTAAAAAATCAGGAAACAACAGGTGTTGGAGAGGACGTGGAGGAATAGGAACACTTTTACACTGTTGGCGGGACTGTAAACTGGTTCAACTATTGTGGAAGACAGTGTGGCGATTCCTCAACGATCTATAACTAGAAATACCATTTGACCCAGTCATCCCATTAATGGGTATACACCCAAAGGATTAAAAATCATGCTGCTATAAAGACACATGCACATGTATTTTTATTGCGGCACTATTCACAATAGCAAAGACTTGGAACCAACCCAAATGTCCATCAATGATAGACTGGATTAAGAAAATGTGGCACATATACACCATGGAATACTATGCAGCCATAAAAAAGAATGAGTTCATGCCCTTTGTAGGGACATGGATGAAGCTGGAAACCATCATTCTCAGCAAACTATCGTAGGGACAAATAACCAAACACTGCACGTTCTCATTCATAGGAGGGAATTGAACAATGAGAACACTTGGTCACAGGAAGAGGAACATCACACACTGGGGCCTGTCGTGGGGTGGGGGCAGGGGAGGGATAGCATTAGGAGATATACCTAATGTAAATGATGAGTTAATGGGTGCAGCACACCAACTTGGCAGATGTATACCTATGTAACAAACCTGTACGTTGTGCACCTGTACCCTAGAACTTAAAGTATAATTTTAAAAAATGAAAAAAAAAAAGAAAGTAGGCATCAAAGGAACATACCTTAAAATAATAAGAGTCGTCTATGACAAACCCACAGCTAACATCATCCTGAATGGGCAAAAGCTAGAAGCATTCCCCTTATGAGCTGGTTATCCATACACAAAGTGAAACTGGACTCCTGTCTTGCACCATATACAAAAAGTAACTCAAGATAGACCAAAGATTTAAATGTAAGGCCTTAAACTTTAAAAGTCCTAGAAGAAAACCTACTAAACACCATTGTGGACATTAGCCTTGGGAAAATATTTAAGACTAAGTCCTTGTAACAACAACAAAAAAAAAATTGACAAGTGGGACGAATTAAACCAAGGAGCTTCTGCACAGCAAAAGAAACTATCAACAGAGTAAACAGACAACCCACAGAATGGAAGAAAATATCCACAAACTATGCATCCAACAAAAGTCTAACATACAGAATCTATAAAGAACTGAAACAGTCCAACAAGCTAAGAAACAAATAGACCATTTAAAAATAGGCAAAGGACATGAACAGACCTTTTTCAAAAGAAGATGTATAAGTGGCCAAGAAATACATGAAAAAATTATCACCACTAATTGTTAGAGAAATGCGCATTAAAACCACAATGAGATACCACCTCACACCAGTCAGAATGGCTATTATTAAAGAAAAAAAAAGAAAAAGGAAAACAGGTGCTGGCGAGGGTGGGAAGAAAAGAGAATGCTTATACATTGTTGATGGAAATGTAAAATAGTTCAGTCACTATGGAAAGCAGTTTGGAGATTTCTCAAAGAACTGAAAACAGAACTACCATTTGACCCAGCCATCCCATTATTGGGTGTATAAATTGTTCTACCAAAAGGACACATGCATTCATATGTTCATTGCAGCACTAATCACAATAGCAAAGATGTGAAATCAACCTAGATGCTCATCAATGGTGGACTGGTGTCGGGAGCCATGAGGCCCGGAATTAGCCGACCTCTGTTGCTTGATCTCCACAAAGCGGAGACAAGATGGCACATTTCCGGGTTCTTTATTATAAATTGTTCCCGCGCGCGCCTAAAGCTTTTCCCGTGTGCGCCTAAACTTTTCCCGTGTGCGCCAAACTTTCCCGCGCGTGCGCAAACATTTTCGCACCCAGGAAGATATGCAACCTACAGCGCAGGCACAATTCCGTGCCCGGGAAAAATACCAATTAATGGCGCATGCGTAATTGTAATTTGAGAAAACCCAGCCCCCCGTCACCGCCCTGGCCCAACCTCTTCCCCTGCCAGCCTATATAAAGCATTGCACTGCCACCATTAAACGAGACTTGATCAGGCTATTTGTCTTGTCTCCATTTCTCATGTTTTCTTGTCTCCTCCATTCCCACTCCCCCTTCTAGGGTCTGTGTCGACTGTCCTGCAGGTCGGGACACCTGGCGCCCAGACAGGGACCTGGACACAGGGGAAGAAGTGAGGAAGAAGGCACTAAAGTCGGCTGAAAGTAAAAGTGGAAGAAATACCTCCGGACGTCACGGGAACCTGCCGCGTTGGAACCAGAGGTAAGTAACAGTGTCTGATTATGGGACAAGAATTAAGCCAGCATCAAATTTATGTAGGGCAATTAAAAGAGGCTTTAAAAGCATGAGGAGTAAAGGTTAAAAGTACTGATTTGTTTAAATTTTTTGATTTTGTAAAAGATACCTGCCCTTGGTTTCCGCAAGAGGGAACCATTGATATAAAGAGGTGGCGTAGAATGGGAGATTGTTTTCAAGATTACTATAGTACTTTTGGACCAGAAAAGGTTCCGATAACAGCCTTTTCTTATTGGAATCTGATCAAAGATATAATAGTTAAAAAGGAAAAAGAAAAAGATCCTGATGTAATGGCGGTGGTTACTCAGACTGAGGAAATATTAAGAGGCAGCTCCCAAACCGACCTCGAAAAATCCACACCTAACAAAGAAGTAGACCTTATATCGCTACAAAGTGATGAGGAAGAGGCTGGGGTCACCTCAATAACAAATATAGAAACATCAAATAAGGAAAAGGCCAAAAAATGCCCAGTTTTACCTACAACTAATGAAAACAAAAGTAAAAATAACCTTAACCCTTCAGAAGTAGACTGGGATAATTTGGAGGAAGGGGCAGCAAAATATCATAATTCTGACTGGCCACAAACTCTTACATATCCTCCTCCCTATAATAAGGCTTCTGCCCCCACAGTTATGGCAGTAATAGACCCAAAAGAGGAGTTTAGAGAAAAGATTGCACAACTTGAAGAGCAAATAAAGCTCGAAGAACTACATCAGTCTTTAATCACTAGATTGCAGAAATTAAGGACAGGAAGTGAGAGCGTTCAATACCCTAAAGGAATAGAGAAACACTCTCACCCTCAGAGACCCGGACAACATGTCCCAAAAGGAAGGTCGCTTGGTAGTAGGGATAGGGAGGATTCCTCTCCTCGAGATGTTTTTCCAGTAACTGAAACTACAGATGCATAGGGCTGGGCCTGGAGACACCACAATGGGTTTGAATTTACTGTAATAAAAGAACTAAAAACCGCTGTCTTGCAATACGGAGCTACTGCCCTGTACACCCTGACCATATTCAAATCTGTGGCTGAAAATTGGCTCACTCCCATAGATTGGAATACCTTAGTTAGAGCAGTTCTTTCAGGAGGCGACCATCTGATTTGGAAATCAGAATTTTATGAAAATTGTAGAGATACGGCCAACAAGCCAGAAATGGTTGGGATTTTGATATGTTAACTGGCTCGGGTAACTACACAGAAACCGATGCTCAGATGCAGTACGATCCTGGACTGTTTTCTCAAATCCAAGCAGCGGCTACCAAAGCCTGGAGAAAACTCCCTGTAAAGGGGGATCCAGGAGCCTCGCTCATGGGAGTCAAACAGGGGCCTGATGAGCCCTTTGCAGACTTTGTACATAGACTTAACTGCGGCCAGCAGAATATTTGGAAATGCTGAGGCAGGGGTGGATTATGTAAAACAGCTAGCTTACGAAAACACTAACCCGGCTTGTCAGGCAGCAATCAGACCTTATAGAAAGGAAACAGACTTAACAGGCTACATCCGCCTCTGTTCAGACATAGGGCCCTCCTATCAACAGGGCTTGGCTATGGCTGCTGCCTTTAGTGGACAAACCGTAAAAGACTTCCTTGCTAGTAAAAATAAAAATAGCAAGGGGTGCTTCAAGTGCGGAAAAATGGGACACTTCTCTAGGGATTGTAAGGGAGAGCTAGCTAAGACCTTAGAGGCAAAAGCTCCAGGCCTCTGCCCTAGGTGTAAAAGAGGGAAATATTGGGCCAACAAATGTAAATCTAAAACTGACAATCAAGGAAATCCCCTAACACCTCAACAGGGAAACGGATTGAGGGGCCGGCCCCAGGCCCGGAAACAAGCTTATGGGGCGGTCAGTTTTATACCAACCAACAACAATCCGTTTCACAACTTAGTAGAGCAACCCGAGGAAGTGCAAGATTGGACCTCTGTTCCACCTCCCACACAGTATTAACCCCTGAAATGGGACCCCAAGCCTTAGGTACTGGGGTATATGGGCCCCTACCCTCAAACATGTTTGGATTAATCCTAGGGAGAAGCAGCATCACCATGAAAGGCCTACAGGTCTTTCTGGGAATAGTTGATAGTGATTATATAGGAGAAATCAAAATCATGGCCAAGGCTATTGACAGCATCATTATCATTCCTCAAGGGGATAGAATAGCGCAGTTACTCCTGTTACCATCGCTAAAAACAGCTAATAAAGTCCAATCGCCCCTAAGGGGAAAGGGAGGATTTGGATCCTCAGACATCTACTGGGTACAGCCCATTACTAATCAAAAACCCTCTCTCACCTTATGGCTAGAAGGAAAGTTACTTACAGGACTGATAGACACAGGGGCCGATGTAACAATTATTAAACAACAAGATTGGCCCGCCAGTTGGCCCACTTCAGAGACCTTAATGAATTTACGAGGAATCAGGAAAAGTAATAACCCTAGACAAAGTTCCAAATATCTCACCTGGAGAGATCAAGAAAATAATTCCGGTCTCATTAAGCCATTTGTTATCCCTGATTTGCCTGTTAACCTTTGGGGTAGAGATCTTCTCTCCCAAACGAGGGTCATGATGTGTAGTCCAAATGATATAGTCACTGCACAAATGTTGGCTCCGGGCTACCACCCTGGGAAAGGGTTAGGAAAAAGAGAAGATGGCATTTTACAGCCAATCCCAGCCATAGGAAAATTGGATAAAAGGCGGCTTGGAAATTTTTAACCATGGCCATTGACATGCCTGCACCCCAGAAGGGTGCTGACCCAATCACTTGGAAGTCAGATGAACCCACCTGGGTTGATCAATGGCCACTAACCAATGAGAAGCTTGCCGCTGCCCAACAGTTAGTGCAGGAACAATTAGAGGCAGGACACATTACAGAAAGCAACTCTCCTTGGAACACCCCCATATTTGTCATAAAAAAGAAATCTGGAAAGTGGAGACTCTTACAAGATTTGAGAGCAGTAAATGCTACTATGGTCCTTATGGGCGCCTTACAGCCAGGGCTACCTTCTCCAGTTGCAATTCCTCAAAGATATTTTAAAATTATCATAGACCTTAAGGTTTGCTTTTCTACAATTCCCCTTCATCCTACTGACCAAAAATGATTCACCTTTAGCTTATCCTCTATAAATTTTAGATAACCAATGAAGTGATACCAATGGAAAGTGTTACCTCAAGGTATGGCCAACAGTCCCACCTTGTGTCAAAAATATGTGGCTACAGCCATACACTCAGTTAGAGAGACATGGAAACAAATGTGTATTATACACTATATGGATGACATTCTTATAGCAGGACAAGTAGAAGAACAAGTTTTATGGTGTTTTGCTCAACTCAAACAAAAACTAACCACAGCGGGGTTACAAATAGCTCCAGAAAAAATACAACTACAAGACCCTTACACATATTTAGGTTTTCAAATAAATGGACCTAAAATTACTAATCAAAAGGCAGTTATCCGTAAAGATAAGTTACAAACCCTCAATGATTTCCAAAAGCTCCTTGGAGACATAAATTGGCTTTGACCCTGCTTAAAACTCACCATGGGAGACTTAAAACCTTTATTCGACACCCTGAGAGGTGACCCCAACCCTAAGTCCCTTAGGTCATTATCAAAAGAAGCTCTTTTATGACTTAATAGGGTGGAGACGGCCATTGCTGAACAATTTGTTACTAACATAGACTATTCACAGTCATTAACCTTTTTAGTCTTTAACACAACACTGACACCTACTGGTTTATTCTGGCAAAATAACCCTATTATGTGGGTCCATTTGCCTTCAACTCCCAAAAAGGTATTACTCCCCTATAATGATGCCATAGCAGATTTAATCATCTTATGTAGAGACAATAGCAAAAAATATTTTGGAATTGAACCTTCTACAATCATACAACCTTATTCTAAGCCACAAATCCATTGGCTAATGCAAAACACTGAAACGTGACCGATTGCTTGTGCCTCTTATGCCGGTAACTTAGATAACCATTACCCACCAAATAAGCTTATCCGATTTTGTAAACTACATGCTTTTGTCTTCCCTCATGTCATCAGTAAAACACCTTTAGACAATGCCTTATTAGTATTCACTGATGGGTCATCCATAGGAACTGCTGCATATACCTTTGCTGACACCACTGTTAAATTCAAAACCAGCCATACTTTGGCTCAGCTAGTAGAACTGCAGGCCCTAATCGTGGTGCTGTCAGCCTTCCCTGATCAGGCCCTTAATATTTATACTGACAGTGCATACTTAGCTCACTCAATACCTTTACTTGAGACCGTAGCACAAATCAAACATGTGTCAGGCACAGCCAAGTTATTTTTACAATGCCAACAATTAATACATGACAGATCAACTCCCTTCTTTCTTGGACACATTAGAGCTCATTCAGGATTACCAGAACCTCTATCCCAGGGCAACCAACTGGCTGATATGGCAACCAAGACGGTAGCCATAGCTACAAATACAAACCTAGCCCAAGCACAGGCTATTCATGCCTTACACCATCTTAATGCTCAAACTTTGAGACTGATGTTTAAAATAACTAGAGAACAAGCAAGACAAATAGTTAAACAATGTCACACCTGTATAACATACCTGCCAGTCCCTCACTTAGGAATTAACCCAAGAGGACTAGTTCCCAACATGATCTGGCAAATGGATGTCACCCATTATTCAGAATTTGGTAACTTAAAATACGTCCATGTATGTATAGATACATTTAGTGGATTTATATTAGCCACCTTACAAACAGGAGAAGCTACCAAACATGTCATAGCTCATTTACTACACTGTTTTTCCATAGTTGGAAAGCCTAAACAACTAGAAACAGACAATGGTCCTGGCTATACATCCAAAGCCTTTCAAGACTTCTGCCTTAAATTACAAATAAACACATTACTGGAATTCCATATAACCCTCAAGGACAAGGAATAGTTGAAAGAGCACACCTATCCTTAAAAACCACCATTGACAATATAAAAAAGGGAGAATGGTATCCTACTAAGGGCACCCCTAGAAATATCCTTAATCACACACTTTTTATTTAAAATTTTTTAAATTTGGATAACCTGAACAGATCAGCAGGCTGAACAGATCAACAGATCGATTTTGGCATTCCAAGTCCAAAAAACAATTTGCCATGGTTAAGTGGAAAGACCCCTTAGACAACACATGGCATGGTCCAGGCCCAGTGTTAATCTGGGGAAGAGGCTCAGTTTGTGTTTTTTCTCAAACTCATGATGCAGCCAGATGGCTACAAGAGTAACTGGTAAGACAGGTACCTAACAATAGCCAATCCAGGGAGTAATTTTCTCCCTGAGAGTACTCTTTTCTTCTATTGCAGAGATGAACTCCAACTACAAGTCCCTCTGGATCATGGTGCTGATTTGCCAAGCATTCCAGGTTTATGCCGGCTTCGGTAATCCCCATGAGGCCCGTACATATATACAACAACGATACGGTAAGCCGTGTGATTGCTATGGGGTATATGTGACCTCCCCTTCAATTAAGTACCTCTCAACTGTGTCCTGCTCCGCTCACAAAGCATACCTGCCTAGTAACTCCTTTAAGTGGAGGTGTGTGTCAACCCCAAGAATATTTAGCGGAGGGGGTACCACAACCTGCCCTTGTGACACATATTATACTGCTATGCATAGTTCCTGCTACAATACTTATTTAGAATGTACCTCTGACGGTAAAACATACTATACTGCTATCTTAACAAGGTCTAGAACCCCTACCATAGGGGCCAGTAATGTCCCTACAGTTTTAGGAAATACCAATAACCTTGTATCAGCTGGCTGTACTGGAATTGTAGGACAGCCTGTCTGTTGGAATATTCGCCCCCCTCTTCATATCTCTGACGGAGGAGGACCACAAGACAAGGTCCGAGAAATTATGGTATACAAAAAACTTGAAGAGTTGCAAATGTCCCTGTACCTGGAAATTCACTACCACCCCTTGGCCTTGCCCAACGCCCGAGGGAAAGAGAAAATTGATGCCCAGACCTTTGACCTCCTCACTGCTACTCATAACCTGCTTAACAATTCCAACTCTAGTCTAGCTAATGACTGCTGGCTGTGTCTGCAATCAGGAGATCCCGTTCCTCTTGCCATACCCAG
>NW_012116788.1:1513400-1513800 GCF_000951035.1 Colobus angolensis palliatus | reverse complement strand
GAGATCCCGTTCCTCTTGCCATACCCAGCAATGACTTAAATTATACATCCAATACCCTTTGCACCATAATTCCTCCCCTTAAAGTACAACCTTTATAATTTCCTAGTTCCTCTTGCATCTACTCTCCTCCCCTTAATAACGCTTATGACCTTGATGTAGGATTCAATGAATTCAATAATTGTTCCACCATAGCAAATATTTTCCAATCATTGTGTGCCCCAAACAGCTCAGTTTTTATATGTGGCAATAATAGGGCTTATACCTATTTACCTATTAACTGGACAGAACGCTGTGTCTTAGCCACACTTTTGCCAGACGTAGACATTATCCCTGGAGATGAACCTGTACCTATCCCAGCTATAGATCACTTTTTAGGAAGAAACAAAAGGGCAATACAATT